>NC_142355.1:4772661-4815161 GCF_059441175.1 Urocampus carinirostris
AATTGAACGTGTACCCAACCAACAATTTAGTCCTTAACATGAACGTGCATCTTTATATATAAAATTATTAAAAGTAATGATTCACGTTTCACGGATCCCTAAAGCGCCCACGTCATCAAAGAACCTAAAGAAGCCAATAGCAACGAAAGGTTTGCAGTGCACGGCGATCAGCGTTGTGACCTCGTAGCTCGCCTTTGTGGCATTTTCATTTGACTCGCAGGGCCTCGTGAAAAACTGCTCCTGTGCTGTTAAAACAGCTTCCAGTTGCTCCACTTATTCACAGTGTTTGTTTCCTGTTAGCTTTTTGAGGTCAGCATGTTTAGTCTGGCAGTGCCTGTCAATATTACATGATTTTAAAACGGCCACAGTCTCTTGGCAAATTTGGTAGTGTTAGGAATAAATCATAAATTGCAAATTTAGCGTTTACCAAATTGTTCGAATTAGTTATCGAACTCCATTAACCAAACACAAACTTTATTCTCTTAACACTGCGTGCTTTTTTTCTTGATTTTTGGGAAACATATTGACAAGAGACAGGCTTTTCCACACGGGGGCAGATTTATTTTCTCAAATTATTTCTCAAGTGAATTCCATCGAATTTTGCCGAATTGTTATCGAATAAGTCTAATTAGTCTTGTCGAGCCTTGCTCCCATTTGTCTCTGGTCCTGTCTTGTCCGTCTCTGCTGTTCCTTTGACACGTCGGGGCTTCTGCCCCTCCCCCTTGGGCAGGTGACTCCTCCCCTGGGCGACTCCTCACGTGGCTTCCACCCAGTCGCCACCTCCTCCTCGCCGGAAGACGCCGCCACGTCTAGAGAGCTCAAAGCAATGCCAAAAACAAGGCCTAATTCCCTCGTCGGCGCCCCTCTATCAAAATTCCCCAGCCAAAACACTCTACACTTCGAACGGCGCGACCTTCAGCCCTCTGTGAAAAATCCCCACTGCATTCAACAAAATTCAATTTGTATTATATTAAATCCCTCTTAGTCAATTAAATAAAATAAAAAATCCTTGTGTAGATCGTTTTGGATTTCAGTGGGAAAATAGTCTATTTTATATATTCTAGAAGTCGCAGCCATCAAGGTCAACTTTTCTTTTTATTTTCAGTCCCCATGTCGGAATCGGTTTTGCTCAAATTCTTACAGAAAGCCAAGGGCAAAGTGGCCAAAGAGCCACTACCATCATCAGATGAAATTTAAAGTACAACACAAGAGCAAATTTCTTCCTTTTTCCACACACCAACGCCGGAATGCCAAATACAAATACACACAATTTTTTAAATGAAAATAAAGTTAATATCGGAAAAAGGATACAATTATGGCAAGGCACAGACTAACCATGTAAGGAAAGTGGCCTTGAGGGAGGCTCATCCACATTAATATGAATGACGATATTGGGAAGAATTTTAAGCTAGCTAATCACCCGAACAATAAAACACTAACGCACATCTTAGCTCAAATCTTTTAAACATTCCATATCCTTTTAATTTCATGCTTCCACATGGATCAATATCCTCTTAAAATTTGCAAACTACTTCAATTTAGAGAACGTTGAGAACCGAATGCATGTGCAGTAATTCCTTGCTGTATTACGGGTTACGTAGTTTGGCTACTTTGCGGATTTCCATCGTGCAATATGTTCTACATTCTGATTGGTTTAACAGTTGACCCGCCCCTTTTCTGCTTATGTCTTGGTGTGAGTCCATAATATTGCGGTCTAAGTTGTAAACGTACAAAACAGCTTGAAGAACCTACATTCCATAAATTCCGGACCATAAGCCGCTACTTTTTCCACAAACGTACAACCCTGCGGCTTATTCAGTGATGCGGCCAATCTATGTAATTTTTCTAACAGCTGCCAGCGGCGCTCGAGTACAAAAGGTAAGATATAGACCGGTGGAATATATGCGCCAAGGAAGACTGCAACTTCTTAGCTTGCGCACAAATTAAATTAGCGACATATCCTCATCATGCAAATTGCAAAAAGAAAGGCACATAAAGCAACTTTCAAGCTAAACGCAATCAAGCAGTCCGATAAAGAAGGAAAAAGCTACTGCAAGTAAACTTTACTTTGCGAGCATGTTGCTAGCGTGTTAGGGAATAAGGGAGCGTGGGACGAAGTCTATATGACAAAGTCTCTTTCCCATACTGAAAGAAGACTACTTTGATGACATCAGTTCAGTAGCCTAGATGGTAAGGCGCCCGCTTTGAGACTGGGAGGTTCGGGTTCGCGCCCCGGCCGAGTCATTCCTAAGACTTAAAAAGTGGTCGGCGGCGCCCTCTCTTGGCTGCGGCTGCATCGGGTCAGATGCAATCGACATTTCGTTCTGTGTACATTGTTACACAGAATGACAATACTAGGAAATTATTATTATAATATTATTATTATAAGGAGGAAGATGAGGACGGTTTACTGTGGTTTCTACATGTACGGTACGTTTTTTTTTTTAACAGACCCGTTTATTGTGTCGCGAGCGTGTTGCTAGTAGCGTTTTGCTACCCTTCACAGGCACGGTTTGGGATGAAAGTTATATTATTATTAAAGCTTTGAAAAAACTCGGTGTACCGTCTTTCTTTGTAAATATGTGTAACCATGTATAATATGTATTTGCAACTGTATATTTTTGTAATGTATTTATTTTTAAATGAGAAAGAAGGGGCGGGGCGAATGTGGGCCGACCGGAAGTGGAGTAAAGGTGAGACGTGATAGTGGACACGGCCGACTATAGTGGATATATATTTTTCCCACGCTCACCTTTGGAAATATACACTTTTTTCCTTGGATTATTTTCAACCGGCACCTGGACTCTGCAGGTCTCCATCAAACCTGGACTGTGTCGGGTATGGGTTAAGATCGGTTCTCGTTTCTCGCTTGATACCTATGATGCTATGTCCTTAGCTTGGCCTTAGCTTGGCCTTGTTGTTTTTGGACTGTGGCTTTGATGCTATGTCAGTCCTTAGCTTGGCCTTTGCCATGATCTTTGATTTTTGCAATCCGGAGATGGAATAAGAGCTTGCTCTGTCCACTCCACGCATCGGCCCGGTATTGCAGTACCTCCGGGAACGGTGCATTCGCAATGATCGCAGCAAGGCTTTAGGGCTAGGACCTTAGCTTGGCCTTTTGGCTGAGAGTAAGTGTCCCGGCTCCTAGGCTTTGTAGCGTATTATGAACTGACCGATAATGGATAATGAATAACGAAGATAGAACAATAACCCGTAAAAACCCCAATTTTGTGTTTGTGTTGCATTTTTTCAATGTGGGCACATGCGGCTAATATACAGGTGCGGCTTGTGTATGTACAAAATCTGTTTGGGTGCGGCTCAAAATCCTAAAACGATCGCTCTACCTCCTGAGCTACTGCCGCCCAACTACGACAACTAATAATGTCATATGTTGCTATATTATGCACAGTTTCTAGCATTTTTTAAATCACAAATGGATCATTTTTTTTAAGGAAATAGAAACACGATGACTCATATAAGCTTACACTCAGAGTTTTTTCGAATCAAAATTGTATTAATGGTATATAACATATACACTTGGAAAAGTTTGCAAAAACCTGTTTCGGCATGTACCTAAAACCTTCGTGAGGAGGGGCAATTTGGATAGTGGGCGTTGCACATACAGTACTGTATGCTAAATCACGGATGGGTGCACGTGTAATGACATAAATCCGACAGAGGGCGCCATTGCCACGGGAAACAACATTTTTATTAAAACCAGGGGACTGTCAACGGTTTTTCTGAGAGGGCCATGAAACTTTTTCCTTCTGATGAAGGGCCGGAGTCAGTGTGAATTGCAGGAGTGCCTAAATGCAACACAATAGATTAAAAAAAAGCCACAATTAAATAATCCATTTGAATTCTCAGAAGTCAAAATAGGAATGCAGACTCTATAAATTCAATTAATTATAACGCAATGACCATCTCTGGATTCTTCACAGGACAGAAGTCGGATAATAAATAATAATAGTATTAAATACAAATATAACACCTTATGGGTTCTTCATAGAAGAAAAGTCAATGGAACATTAACTTTCTGTTGTGCTGTCAACCGTTTTAACAGGTCCAAAATCAGCTTAATTGTCACAGCCCTGGTCCACCAGGAGTACAGATGAATTGCATTAAGGCTATAGTATTCAGGGGTTTCCAACCCGGTCCTCAAGAGTCGCATGTGTGGGAGCTTGATACTGACCCAGGCGAGTGGACTCACCTGTATTTGAGCGGAGAAACTCCAAAAACATACAGGACATGCGGCTCTTGAGAACCGGGTCGTCGTGGCTCCGTAAACTAGTAGTTTTTACCTTATTCTGAACCTATTTTAGGTCTCGGCACCAGAGACAAATGTTAATTTCGGTTTATTCTTCTATGCCAGGGGTGTCCAAACTACGGCCCGCAAGCCAACTGCAGCAAATTCTGAAAATATAGTTGAATATAGCCCACACATGGCGCTTGAGCTCAACTCTGTTGCACTTCTCAGTTTTAACACTAGATGGAGCCAGTAACGATCCATGCATTTGGGATCCCCTAAACTGGAAAACATTGGAATTGTGTTTTCTTTGCTTATTTAACGAACCTTCTTGTCATTCATTTGAACCGTCTTTGAAATTCAAAGTGTATTACTGTGTAACTTATTCTGACACCAAATAGATTGATTGTTAATTCTAAACCCTCTCAGTGCAGATAAACGTAAATTTTGCGACTAAAAATAGGTTATCAATGAAATTAGAGTAGATGACCGGCTATCAAACGGAAAAATACATAAAACATCCATCCATCCATCCATTATATGCACCGCTTATCCTCAGTAGGGTTGCGGGGGTGCTGGAGCCCATCCCAGGTGTCTTAGGGCAGGGGACACAGGGACAGACGGGTCACTCGCTCATTCACACCTAGGGACAATTTGAACCGGCCAATTGACCTGACATGGAATGTGGGAGGTAGCCGAAGTGCCCGGAGGAAACCCACGCAACCCACGGGGAGAACATGCAAACTCCACTCAGGAAGGTTCGATCTCATGAACTGAGAACTGTGCCGCACACGCGCTTACCACGGCCCCGCCATGCTGCCCGAAATGTAACATATTTAACAAAATAAATAATGCCCCTCCTCAAACCTAGAACAAGTCCAGTAGCTTTTCTTTCCTCTGTCTAACAGCATAGGAGCTACACTCAGGTATTGCCGAAACTGTATCGCTATATCCAAAAAAATGTAATCAACATTTTTTTTCTCCTCCTGGCCCTTTCACAAAATGTTTAAGCCAATATGGCGCCCGACTCAAAAGGTTTGCCCACCCCTGTTCTAAGCATTGTATCTGACACATTTATCGTCATTGTAATAAGTGAAATTCAAAACAAAATTAACATTCGTCTCTGGTACTGTGTTTGATGACACTGATGATGGTATAAACACAATGCCTTTTCATATGTCATCTATACCACTGGTCGTCCCGTGATAAAAGTTAAGCGATTTCATAGCAACTACCCGGATTTAAACCCCATTAAGATCCAAAAATGAATCTAAAGGTTGAATTCTTTTTAGGTAAACAAAAAAGTGCATCCAAATACTTGCTGGTACGACCCTAGTGGTTAAGTGATCCAACCAACCAACCATCAGGGTGCTGAACCAAATGTAGTCTTGGTGAATCCAGCTGCAGGCCAAAATTTAGAGAACGCTGATTTAAACCTTTTTAAACGAGTACATTTGGAACCTAGAAGTTCCTGGGAACAATGTTCCCTCTAAAATGCGCACGTGCGCAATCGCGCACTGCCTGCACATTCTCATTGCACAAGAAAATCTAGCCAGCTCACAAAAATCAGGGCTCGAAATTGCTAATTAAGAAGCGAATTAAGTCAAAGTTACAGTGCATGAAGGTAAAAATACACGGGTTCCCCTGACGCCGTTTTCTAAATGCGGTATTTTGAAGTCAATGTCGAAGTCGAACGAAGTTGAGTAAAGTCAGAATTTTTTGAGAACCGGCTTCTTCGGCTCGGCTCACTAAAGAGAACCGGCTCTTTCGGGTCACAAACGGCTCTTGAGGTTGTTTTTGCTTCTTTAATCCCTACACAACCTAATATTGTGTAAAATTGTGCACAAAATGACTTAAAGGAAGGTGCTGGGAATCGAGCAAAAAAAAAAATACCAAAATGAAAAAGTAGTGAAAAGCTGAGAAAAAAACGAAACAAAAGGAGACAAAAAAAAGGAAAAATTCAGAAAAAAAGAAAAGGAAGAAACAAAGAGAAAAAGTAAATAGAGAACAAAAAGAAAAAAATTAACAGCTAGGAATAAATAAACACAATGGCGGCGGCCAGTCCCCAAACACCGGGCGGGGACTGGCACAAATTCCAAGTGCTACAAGGCCCTGATGACCCGACAATAAAACTTAGTAGAATTTTCTAAGTCCTGCAAGCCATTGTTGGCCCAACAAGTCCCCAAACACAAGCCCGGTTTTAAGCCACCAATGGCTGGCACGAATCCCCAAACAGCAGCCCGTTTTTGGGCCCACAGTTCCCCAAACATAATCCCAGTTTTAAGCCACTAGTGGCGGGCAGAAGTCCCCAGACACTAGCCCGGTTTTCAGCCACTAATGTCCCCCAACACAAGCCCAGTTTTCACCCACTAGTGTCGACCACAAGTCCCCAAACACGGTTTTAAGCCCACAAGTCCCCCAAAAATGTTAGTATTATGCGACAAAAGATACCAGGAAAAAAAAAAAGAAATGGAAATCTTTTGAAAGAATTGTTGTAAAAACAAATGACGTTTGTAGGCCGTAAAACCTTTGCAATAATACATGAGTCAATTCATTCTAAAGTGAAAAATGTTTTTGCATTGCCGGAAACTCGGCAAAATGTAATTTGATGTCAAGTTTTGGACATGTTTAATAATGACTTAGTTGCCACACTTGGGATTGCCGTTGCTCACTGTTGTTTCAAGCGTTGCTCACCGACTTTGTGTGAACGCTCAGACCCGTGGACATTGCTTGGGAATGATAGTTAAACTGGGGAATTTATTTATTTTTCTTCAATAGGCTTCATATTTAGTTTTGTATTTTATTAGCATATTTGGTATTGGAGTAATCCAAAAGTAATCAAAAGTAATCAAGTTAAAGTAACACTACCCAACCCTGGTTACATGTCGAAGTGTCCTTGGGTAAGACACTGAACCCCTAATGCCCCCAATAAGCAGGTTTGCGCCTTACATGGCTGCACGGCCGCTATTGGGAAATGTGAAGCACATTGTAAAGCGCTTTGGGAAGTCTTCATTGACTTGAAAAGCGCTATTATAAATGCAGATCATTTCATTTAAGTTCATTGTGTCTTTTCGAATGACAAAACTCCGACCCAAATATGTCCAAGGCCTTTGCCCTCCCGTCTCGGGGTACGGGAAGCAGGCAAATGGGTAGCGGGGAGGGGTTTCATGGAAAGAGTGTGAGACCATTCGGATTGCTCGGTGAGATAATAACGGGGGTCAACTGTTCCATGTGAAGCCCACCACACTGAGCCAAAATCTCATCAGCGGAGACTTCCTTTGCCAACCCACCCTGGCTGTTTTATTCCGCCTTCTCCAACATGCTGGATGCGGTTGTCCATAGCAACCTCGCACTCCATACGGAATCCATGTAGGAACGGCTTCTGCTCTGGGCTAACAAAGCCTGCACTGCTACTGTGGGTGGATGTGTGTGTGCCCAATGCTTTACGCTTGCACAGAAGCTCAAAGACTTGTGTGAGTGCATTCCACAATCCAGCAGGTTCTTGTTGCAAACACTCACCAGTGCACAGTGATGTGCACATAATGTATATACAGGACTGTCTCAGAAAATTAGAATATTGTGATAAAGTTCTTTATTTTCTGTAATGCAATTAAAAAAACAAAAATGTCATACATTCTGGATTCATTACACATCAACTGAACTATTTCAAGCCTTTTATTATTTTAATATTGCTGAATTTGGCTTACAGCTTAAGAAAACTCAAAAATCCTATCTCAAAATATTAGAATATCATGAAAAAGTATACAAGTAGGCTATTCAACTAATCACCTGAATCATCTAATTAACTCGAAACACCTTGCGAGGGTTTCCTGAGCCTTAAAAACACTCAGTTTAGTAAACTAAATCACTGCTGATCTGACTGCTGTCCAGAGGACCATCATTGATACCCTCCATCAGGAGGGTAAGACACAAAAAGAAATTTCTCAAAGAGCAGGCTGTTCACAGAGTGCAGTTTCAAAGCATATCCACAAAAAGTCTGTTGGAAGGGAAAAATGTGGCCGGAAACGCTGCACAACCAAGAGAGATGACCGCAGCCTTAACAAATTTGTGACGAAGAGCCGCTTTCAGAATTTGGGGGAGCTTCAAAGACAGTGGGCTGAAGCTGGAGTCCAGGTATCAAGAGCCACAGTTCACAGACGTGTCCGGGAAATGGGCTACAATAGCCGTATTCCCATGGTCAAGCCACTTCTGAACTCAAGACAGCGGAAGAAGCGTCTGACTTGGGCTATGGAGAAGAAGCACTGGACAGTTGCAAAGTGGTCCAAAGTCCTCTTTTCAGACGAAAGCAAGTTTTGCATTTCATTTGGAAGTCAAGGCGCCAGAGTCTGGAGAAAGGCTGGAGAGGAGCAAAATCCAAGTTGCTTGAAATCCAGTGTGAAGTTCCCACAGTCAGCAATGGTTTGGGGAGCCATGTCAGCTGCTGGTGTTGGTCCACTGTGTTTCATCAAGTCCAGAGTAAATGCAACTGTATACCAAGAGATTTTAGAGCACTACATGCTTCCATCTGCTGAAAAGCTCTATGGAGATGAGGATTTCATTTTCCAGCATGATCTGGCACCTGCCCACAGTGCCAAAACCACCAGTAACTGGTGCACTGACCATGGTATCACTGTCCTTGATTGGCCTGCTAATTCCCCTGACCTGAACCCCATCGAGAATTTGTTGGGTATAGTTAAGAAGAAGATGAAAGACACCAGACCTACAAATGCAAATGAGCTGAAGGCCGCTATCGAAGCATCCTGGGCATCAATTACACCTCAGCAATGCCACAGGCTGATTGCCTCCATGCCACGCCGGATTGATGCAGTAATCCGTGCAAAAGGATTCCCAACCAAGTACTGAGTGCATCAATGGACATTTTCAAATGTTTGATTTAGTTTTGCTGTTATAAAATTATTTTTTTACTTGGTCTGAGGAAGTATTCTAATATTTTGAGACAGGATTTTTGAGTTTTTTTCAGCTGTAAGCCAAAATCAGCAATATTCAAATAATAAAAGGCTTGAAATAGTTCAGTTGATGTGTAATGAATCCAGAATGTATGACATTTTTGTTTTTTTAATTGCATTACAGAAAATAAAGAACTTTATCACAATATTCTAATTTTCTGAGACAGTCCTGTACATACAGTACATGTATTTACAAAATGCAACCTGTCAGGTTCCTGCCCCCTGCTCGAGTGACTCCGTTACCTTTTCAAAAAACCGTGGCCCTAACAACCTCGCCCAAGTAGAATGCCCAGTAATACAAGGCCTTCATGTTTGTTTTATTCGGCGCTGCCACGAGCGGCTGCCTTTTGCAGCAGCTGCCTATTGTTTTATTGTCTGCTCCTATCTTCGGTGTTTTTTCTTCCCGTTTTGACAACTACACTATGGATTACTTCTATCCTATGGGACATGGGTTTTAGCACACAAAAAAATGCGTGTATTCAAGGAATTTCAACTCCTTGCCCTGAAGAATTCTCGTGCCGGCGTGATGAAGGGGCCTATCGTGAAGAACAGCCGGAGCTAGCGAAGCGGCTAGCGGCGTTATAAGTCTTCGGTACCATCCGTAATCATGGTAAATGCGAACTCACGACCAAATAAGATCATCGAGTGCTTTTGGAAAACATCGAAGCGCACAGGGAGCACAGTTGCTGTGTTTTGCGGAAACGTGGCTCACGTTTAGCATTCCGGACGCTAACGTGTAGCCACCCGGAGCTACCCGGAGCAATCCGGCTTCAACGCCGCTAAACAGGGACACGAAAGCCGGGGGGAATCGGAGAGGAGGCGGACTTGATAACACGAGGTGGTGTATCCCTGGATTTTCACAAAGAAAAGTTTTCCATCTGCGGCAGGGATGTCGAACTTTTGGACTAGCATGACGTCATCCACTCCGCTACAAGCACCCCTAGGGCATCATGTTAATCTGTTAATAAACAACGGGGTAGACTGCTGGAAGTGTGAATTTCCCTACAGGGATAAATAAAGTATCTATCTATCTATATCTATCTATCTATTAAAAATAATTCCGAAAATAAATCTCATCTTAAGTCACATCGCACCTGAGGTAATTTTTTCCCCTTTATATCTATTATCTGAGTTAAAAGTGGGCAGCATGGTTTTAAAAAGTTAAAAGTTAAACTTTTTTTACGTTGCTATGATTGAATAATGTTCAACGTAATTCAGAGAGCCCTTGTGCTATACAGTGGAACCTCGGTTCTTGACCATAATCCGTTCCAGAACCCTGTTCGAAAACCGATTTGTTCGCTCACCGAAATCATTTTTCCCATTAAAAATAATGTAAATCGTTTTAATCCGTTCCAACACCCGGAATGTTTACCTTGAATGTTTAACGTACACATAAAGCTAACCCGGGCTAATCGTACGTTCGCGTTATCGTAATCTTCCGTACGGAAGATCACGCTAACATGAACGTGTAAAAATAAAAAAATCAGGTCGTTTACAAGTCATTTAGCACCCGGGTCTCCACAACAAGTGGTGAGCGGTTCATTGGAAAGGGGGCTGCGTTCCAACACCCTGAATGTTTACCATGAATGTTTAACGTACACATGAAGCTAACCCAGGCTAATCGTACGTTCGCGTTATCGTAATCTTCCGTGCAAAAGATTACGCTAACATGAACGTGTAAAAATTAAAAAAAAAAAGTATAAAGAAAAGAATAATGCATAGGATTTCTTACCTTTGTGGTGGTCAGCAGAAGGCGCAGGTGGGCGGTGGGGGGAGGATCAGACACTGGCACACCTCCTTCCTATTTTGCTATTATTTCTTTCTTAAATGCAATAGTTGTACGCACTACTTTTCTTTTTTCTTCCGTAGCAACTTTGCTGCTTGCACTGACTTTCTTCGGAGGCATAATTAGGTCTAAAACACCCGTACGCCGCTCAGCATCGCACCCTAGCGTACGCACTCACGCATTACCGGCGTTCGAACTCCAATTTTTTGACCGAACAGCGAAGCAAGAATTTCTCAAAATTTTTAGTTGGACTCCGATTTGTTTGAACCGACAGGCGTTCGAAAACCGAGGTTCCACTGTACAGGCAAAATGGCCTGACGTTTCTGGGCCAATAGAAGATTGGATTGGACATCTCCGAGTGGTTGGTGGTTGGAAGCTGTTATACCCAATATGACCACCAGAGGGCGTTAAAGACCCCACAAAAGAAGACCACACGAAAGCAGATGTTCATTCATTTTGTCTGGTATTTATTGGAAACCTAGCGAAAGACACAGTACAACTGTGTAAATAAGACCTGGGCCCTCTGCAATAAAAGTGATTCCAAGATCCTGCCAGTTTGCTGTCAAGCTCATAATACGTGTCACCTGAGTTGAAGAAGAGAAACCTCAAAAATCATGCAAGAACATTAGCGGCCTTCAAGGACCGGAGTGCCCAGGTCTGGTGTAAATTTCCCGAAAAATCCCTTCTCACACTCTTCTATGCTCTCATCTCATCTCATTAGTTGCACCGCTTATCCTCAGTGGGGTCGCGGGGGTGCTGGAGCCCATCCCAGCAATCATCGGGCAGTGGGCAGGGGACACCCTCAACTGGTTGCCAGCCAATCGCAGGGCACACGGGGACAGACAACTCACTCCCTCATTCACACCTAGGGACAATTTGGACCGGCCAGTTCACCTGAAATGCATGTTTTTGGAATGTGGGAGGAAACCGGAGTGCCCGGAGGAAACCCACGCAAGAACATACAAACTCCGCACAGGAAGTCTGGAGCAGGCTTTGAACCCACGCAGGAGGTTCCCATGACATGAACTGTGCCGCACATGCGCTAACCACTGCGCCGCCGTGCTGCCCTCTTCTATGCTCTTCTCCGGATATTTTTTTTTGTTTGCATTTGTTGGTGTGGCATGAAAATTATGAAAGTCAGAAGAAGCCTCCTTCATGTAGATGTAGATCTTACCTTTTATACTCGAGCGCCGCTGGCGGCTGTTAGAAAAAGTACATACATTGGCCGCACCTCTGAATAAGCCGCAGGGTTGAACATTTGGGGAAAAAAGTAGCGGCTAATAGTCCGGAATTTACGGTATTTCTTTGTTTTGGTTGCAATAGTCATTTTTGTTCTATAATGAATACCCTGTTTCCAAAATCTTAAGTACATAATGTTACATTTAGTATTTGTGTTATTCTTGTAAGCCATTTTATTTCAGAAGGTTATTTTGATTTTTACTTTATTCCATTCTAATTGCAGTATTTCACTTTCAATACTCTTAAATTAATCAAATTTATATTAGGGATGTCATGTTATTATTTTTATGAATCAAAGGCAACATTTTTTACAGTTTAATATTACTTTTTCTATTTACAGTTAATATTTTTAACATTTAACTAGTGTCAAAGTTTAACACTTTAACGTTTTAAGCTTGTGTTATAGCTTTAAAGGGACAGCGTGTATTATGTCAAGTTTAGTCTTGTTTATTTTTACAGCCCTTAATCACAAAGAGTCTCAAAGGGCTGCACAGACCACAGATTATTGCAAACCATAGACTTATTACACTATCCCCTGATCTAGAACCAACATGAGGGCAAGGAAAAACTAAAAAACCTCAACATGAGGAAAATGAAGAAACCTTGAGAAGGGACTGCACATGAGGTAATGAACAGGCTGCAATGGATGTTGCAATAACAAATAATACACAGATATTGTCAACAAAAAATATAGGTTATTCATATGCTATAGAATAGAAGTGTGTTTTAAGCTTAGATTTAAACATTTCCACTAGGGGGCAGAGCATTCCACACCGCATTATGTGACCACTAGATGTTGCTGTAGTATCTTGTCCAACGGATACTTAAAAGGGACCAAACCCCGCCATTTATTTTCTCATTCCTTTGCCTAGCCTTTCTCAAGGTTTCAGTTTTTGGTGGTACCATTAGCAGCAAGATGACAATCATATAGGCCTTCTCTAGGTAAGCCTCATATTATGTAAAATAAATGCAAATTTGTTGTCCTATAATTTCAAAAAATGCATGTCTATATTTTTGGGCAATGAATGACGTTTCTGTTTTTTACCACTAGGGGCCGCTAAATAATACACACTGTCCTTTTAAGGCTGGTAAATCTGAGATTTAGTACAGTAATAGCCCACATTGTGTATCATTATTTTGCATAATCCCATCACTTTGTTTCTTCAATTCCCTTTTTTTATTGCTTGGGTGAACACGTGTGTGTAACTATGGCTATGATATGAATATGAAATAAAAGGGATTCCATCGTTTGACTTTTTTCTTTTATAGTCACAGTATAAAAACAAAAGTATCAAAAGCAACATAGAACATAAAGTCAGACATGTTTTGCTTTTTATACATGTTGTCCATTGCACGTACCGTCCAGGGGTCCATTTCACAAAGTGCGCTCAGTGAAAAAAACGAGTTTGTTAAACTGAAAATGAGGGAAGTTGATGAGTTTCCATGGTTACCTCAAATCCCATGGAGGACCGATCCTGCCATACGTGTAGATAAATGTATCAATAAGTGAATACCCACGAATATCTCATCTCATCTCATCAGCCGTACCGCTTATCCTCATTTGGGTCGCGGGGGGGCTGGAGCCCATCCCAGCCATCTCCGGGCACTGGGCAGGGGACACCCTGAACTGGTTGCCAGCCAATCGCAGGGCACACAGGGACAGACAACTCATTCGCTCATTCACACCTAGGGACATATGCCACCTAAATAAATGAACGCATAAGAAATTCACATACCGGTAATACCTAACCAATGTTCCCTGTAATTTTCCAGGGGTCTGAGCGTTCACACAAAGTCGGTGAGCAACGCTTGAAACAACAGTGAGCAAAGGCAATCCCAAGCGTGGCAACTGAGTCGTTATCAAACATGTCCAAAACTTGACATCAAGTTATATTTTGCTGAGTTTCCGGCATTATTGATGTATTATTGCAAAGGTTGTACGGCCTAGAAACGTCATTTGTTTTTACAAAAATTCTTGCAGAAGATTTCCATTTCTTTTTTTTTCCTGGTATCTTTTGTCGCATAATACTAACATTTTGGGGGGTTTATTTAGTCGGTTGCACAATACACAACTGTATTTAATCACATTTTTTAGTGGAAGTACAATGTTGGCAACAAGATTGATTTGGTATATTTGGAAATGATTTGAATGCCACACAAACTTTTTTCTTCTTTTTCCCTGTTTTTTCCTATTTTTTAAAATTCTTTTTAAAAAGTCTTATTGTGTTTTTTCCTAGCTGTTATTTTTTTCTTTTTGTTCTTTATTTACTTTCCTTTGTTTCTTTCTTTTCTTTTTTCTGGCTTTTTTCTGAATTTTTCCTTCTTTTTTCTCTTCCTTGTGTTTCTTTTTTTCTCAGCTTTTCACTTCTTTTTCATTTTGGTATTTTTTTCTTTTTTGTTCTGTTGCCCCTTCCTTTAAGTCATTTTGTGCACAATTTTGACTCATGTACTATTGCAAAGGTTGTAAGACCTACAAACGTCGATTGTTCTTACAATTCTTTCACAAGATATCCATTTCTTTTTATTTCCTGATCTATTTTGTCGCATAATACAGGGAGTGCAGAATTATTAGGCAAATGAGTATTTTGACCACATCATCCTCTTTATGCATGTTGTCTTACTCCAAGCTGTATAGGCTCGAAAGCCTACTACCAATTAAGCATATCAGGTGATGTGCATCTCTGTAATGAGAAGGGGTTTGGTCTAATGACATCAACACCCTATATCAGGTGTGCATAATTATTAGGCAACTTCCTTTCCTTTGGCAAAATGGGTCAGAAGAGGGACTTGACAGGCTCTGAAAAGTCAAAAATAGTGAGATATCTTGCAGAGGGATGCAGCACTCCTATAATTGCCAAGCTTCTGAAGCGTGATCATCGAACAATCAAGCGTTACATTCAAAATAGTCAACAGGGTCGCAAGAAGCGTGTAGAAAAACCAAGGCGCAAAATAACTGCCCGTGGACTGAGAAAAGTCAAGCGTACAGCTGCCAAGATGCCACTTGCCACCAGTTTTGCCATATTTCAGAGCTGCAACATCACTGGAGTGCCCAAAAGCACAAGGTGTGCAATACTCAGAGACATGGCCAAGGTAAGAAAGGCTGAAAAACGACCACCACTGAACAAGACACACAAGCTGAAACGTCAAGACTGGACCAAGAAAAATCTCAAGACGGATTTTTCTAAGGTTTTATGGACTGATGAAATGAGAGTGAGTCTTGATGGGCCAGATGGATGGGCCCGTGGCTGGATCGGTAAAGGGCAGAGAGCTCCAGTCCGCCTCAGACGCCAGCAAGGTGGAGGTGGGGTACTGGTATGGGCTGGTATCATCAAAGATGAGGTTGTGGGGCCTTTTCGGGTTGAGGATGGACTCAAGCTCAACTCCCAGTCCTACTGCCAGTTTCTGGAAGACACCTTCTTCAAGCAGTGGTACAGGAAGAAGTCCGCATCCTTCAAGAAAAACATGATTTTCATGCAGGACAACGCTCCATCACACGCATCCAAGTACTCCACAGTGTGGCTGGCAAGAAAGGGTCTAAAAGAAGAAAAACTAATGACATGGCCTCCTTGTTCACCTGATCTGAACCCCATAGAGAACCTGTGGTCCCTCATCAAATGTGAGATTTACAAGGAGGGAAAACAGTACACCTCTCTGAACAGTGTCTGGGAGGCTGTGGTTGCTGCTGCACGCAATGTTGATCGTGAACAGATCAAAGCACTGACAGAATCCATGGATGGCAGGCTTTTGAGTGTCCTTGCAAAGAAAAGTGGCTATATTGGTCACTGATTTGTTTTTGTTTTGTTTTTGAATGTCAGAAATGTATATTTGTGAATGTTGAGCTGTTATATTGGTTTCCCTGATGAAAATAAATAATTGAAATGGGTATACATTTGTTTTTTGTTAAGTTGCCTAATAATTATGCACAGTAATAGTCACCTGCACACACAGATATCCTCCTAAAATAGCTAAAACTAAAAAAGCCCAACTCCAACTTCCAAAATATTCAGCTTTGATATTAATGAGACTTTGGGGTTCATTAAGAACATGGTTGTTGTTCAATAATAAAATTAATCCTCAAAAATACAACTTGCCTAATAATTCTGCACTCCCTGTATTAACATTTTTGGGGGCTTATTTAGTCGGTTGTAAGATACAGAACCGTACTTAATCGCATTTTTTTAGTGGAAGTACAATGTTGGCAACAAGATTGACTTGATATAATTGGCAATGATTTGAATGCAACACAAAGTTTTTCTTCTTTTTTCCGTTTTTTTTTCTACTTTTTTTTAAATTCCTTTAAAAAAAACTCATTGTGTTTATTTTTTCCGAGCTGTTACTTTTTTCTTTTTCTTCTCTATTTACTTTTTTCCTACATTTCTTTTCTTATTTTCTGGGCTTTTTTTCTAAATTTTTCCTTCTTTTTTTCTCTTCCTTTTGTTCCTTTTTTTCTCAGCTTTTCACTACTTTTTCATTTTGGTATTTTTTTCTTTTTTGTTCTATTCCCCCTTCCTTTAAGTAATTTTGTGCAGAATTTTACATAATATTTGGTCAAGCAAAAACAACCTGAAGAGCCGTTTAGGACCCGAAAGAGCCGGTTCCTTTTAGTGAGCCGAGCCGAAGAAGCCGGTTCTCGACAAACTCTACTAACTTTACTTAACTTCGTTCGACTTCGACCTTGACTTCAAAATACTGTATTTAGAACACAGCGTCAGGGGAACCCGTGTATTTATACCTTCATGCACTGTAACTTTGACTTAATTAATAACTAACTATATAACATGAATACAATGTATTCATTTATTTATGCATTTTGTCATTTATTTTGTCATTTATTGGTTTTTGGTATTGTTACTGTTTTTATTTCACCTATTAGTTGATCAGTGATGATCAATACGGATGCTACATCGATTAACCAATAAGTGAAAAGCTCTGCCAGTTCCACCCAAACACTCATTTGAATCGCATTTTGTTGTGGCAAAAATATATAACAAAATTATATAATGCATACATTAAAAAGCATTTATAGCATACATTTTATTATCGGGTGTTTTTATTTATTTTTATGCCGTATTTGATGGTATGTATTTTGGCGTTTTTATCATGTATTTTTCGTGTATTCTGTCAAAACAAAATGCTATTCCAATAAGGAGGCGGCCCAGTTGCCCGAGCTTTTCACCTATTGGTTGATCAGTGATGAACGAATTGGCTGTTGCACCAATTAACCAATAAGGGAAAAGCTTTGCCAGTTTGACCCACCCCCTTATTTGAATAGCATTTTTTTGTGATAAAATATATCTGTAAAACCAACTAAATTATAAAATATATGTCATATATTGAGGCATTGCACGATTTGGTTACGAGTTCATTTACTTATAAGGCATATATTGAATGGTTGATCTGCATTTATATAGCGCTTTTTAAGTCACTTTGACCTCCCAAAGCGCTTTACAATGTGCTTCACACTTACAGTATTTTCCGCACTATAAGGCGCACCTAAAAGCCTTTATTTTTTTCAAAAGCTGACCATGCGCCTTATAATAGAGTGCGCCTTATATATGGATTAATATTAAGTCGCAAAGTCTTGCAACTAAGGCAAGCAGCCGCCGACTCGATTTTCCCCCGAAGGCGAAGTCGTCCGCGGTGTATGCTGGGATTTATATACCGGCGTTTCATTTCCTAACCAATGTGTCAATCATCATTTGAATCGATCACTATTGGCTAAAGTTATTCAGAGGTAAAGGGGGCGGATCCTTTTTATCATTTACAGGCTTGCATAGGCTAAAGGGGCGAAACAAAGCCTGCAATTGGCCAAAAAAGATGAATGTGAATAGCAAGTTTGGTTGTCTACGGCATAGAGCAAACAATTTTTACCATTCTGTATTTGTAAATATTTTACTCTCCTGGATTTACTACACTCACGGATCTAAGAGGACCATGGTTGCACATTATTATTGAACGCAACGACTTCGGTGAGCTACTCCGGCTATATATTTTCCCAGTATCTTGTTTCAGAGTGATTTCGATGTTTTTGTGATGGGTCTTTTTTTAAATTAAA
Organism: Urocampus carinirostris; assembly: GCF_059441175.1. Taxonomy (NCBI): domain Eukaryota; kingdom Metazoa; phylum Chordata; class Actinopteri; order Syngnathiformes; family Syngnathidae; genus Urocampus; species Urocampus carinirostris. The sequence continues at coordinate 4,790,955 of NC_142355.1, forward strand.
CTTAATCAAGTGTTTATTGTCATATGCACAGTAAAGTTGCGAGCGAAAAAGAAAATAGAAACTAAGGAATGGTTGGCATTTCTTGAATCCTAAGACTTTAACCTTCCGAATGATATTTGGAACGATGCATTTGAGTGACATCGTACGGACACTGTTTCCATATATGTCTGAGACACGTATTTGCTTCTTTGCAAGCTTTGGGAATGTTAAGGGGGTAATAAGTTTGACTGAACTATCTGACTGTTTTGTCGACATTTCCATTGTAGCGCCTTATAATCCGGTGCGCCTTATGTATGGAAAATATAGGAGCAAAAACTATTTTTTGGGGGTGCGCCCTATAACCCGGTGCGCCTCATAGTGCGGAAAATACGGTACTCATTCACACACACTCACACACAAATAGCAGCGTCAGCCATGCAGGGCAGCTACCTGCTTATCGGGGGCATTAGGGATTCAGTGTCTTGCCCAGGGAGACTTCGATATATAACACGAAGGAGCCGAGAATCGAACTTGCGACCTCTTGATCCCAAGACGATGCGCTTTACCTCCTGAGACACTGCCGACCCAGTATTTATCTGTAGATTCCATATATTAAATGATTGGTCTGCTGGAAATTCGGGCCTCCGTTGATGCCGTTTTTTTTGTTTTTGTTTTTTTTAACGTACTCAAATCTACAGTCATGGCACTGAAAACTCCGTGTTTTCGGTTTAGGGTGACACAACTCAAAAGTCAGGGTTGGATTCAGCGTTAACCTCCTTAGTCAGTTACGTAAACATACGCCCAGTGGGCCGTATCCAGCAAGTTGGATGATTTAATCCGGTCCGCCATAAATTTCCGAAGATGTCAAATAAGAAGCAAGTATTAAGGTCATTTTCATCTTTTTTTTTTTTTAAATAAATACATACCAGATGCTTTCTCTGGCCGCTAGAGGGCAGTGCTGAGTTTGTATATTGCAGTGACTTGGTTCAGATATAAAACTTCATTCACTCAACTGTTGAAATAAACCAGTTAACACATTCTATGCCAAATATGAAAATATGTGTTTTCCCCGATTGTAAATACCGTAAATTCCGGACTATGAGCTGCTACTTTTTTCCCTAACTTTCAACCCTGCGGCTTATTCAGTGATGCGGCCAATTTATGTCATTTTTCTAACGGCCGCCAGCGGCGCTCGAGTACAAAAGGTAAGATTTAGACCGGTGGAATATATGCGCCGAGGAAGACTGCAACTTCTTGGCTTGTGCACAAATTAAATTAGCGTAGACATATCCTCATCATGCAAATTGCAAAAAGAAAGGCACATGACGCAGCTTTCAAGCTAAAAGCAATCGAGCAATCCGATAAAGAAGGAAACAGAGCTATTGCACGTAAACTTTACTTGTCGAGCGTGTTGCTAGCGTGTTTTGGAATATATTTTGGAATAAGGGAGCGTGGGACGACGTCTATATGACAAAATTTATTTCCGATACTGAGGAAGACGACTTTGATGGCGTCAGTTATAAGGAGGTAAACGAGGACGGTTTACCGTGATTTTTAAAAGTACAGTATATTTTTTTTCACAGAACCCTTTACTGTTTTGCGAGCGTGTTGCTAGTAGCGTGTTGCTACCTGTCACAGTCACGGTTTGGGATGAAAGTTATATTATTATTATTAAAGCTTTGAAAACTCTCTCGATGTACCGTCTTTCTTTCTAAATATGAGTAACCATAATATGTATTTGCAACTGTATATTTTTGTAATGTATTGACTTATTCTGGTATGTTTTCCACGGGCGAATCAAAAAGAAGGGGCGAAAACAACGGGGGATGACGGGAAGTGGAGTAAAGGTGAGACTTGTTTGTGGACGCAGCAGACAGTAGTGGATATATAGTTTTCTCACCCTTACCTTTGGAAATATTGACTTTTTTCCTTGGATTACTTTCAACGGGACCCGGACTCTGCAGGTCTGCATCAAACCTTAAGTACCGGTATCATTTTCCGTTCATTTAGCCGGCTGTGGTTTTATGGACTGTGTACTTGATATTCAGTTACAATCGCGGGACATAAAGTTGGGTATGGGTTACTTTTGTGATTGTGTTACATGTTTTAATGTGGGCGCATGCGGCTTATACAGGTGCGGCTTGTGTAAGTATAAAAGCAGTTTTCCTCCTAAAATGTGGTGGGTGCGGCTTATAATCAGGTGCGCTCTATAGTCCGGAATTTACGGTAAATGTTTTCACTTGTCATTGGTGATTTTAATATGTAGCCTTGGCTGAATGATGAAGCATAATACTGAAAAACAAAGCTAAAAAAAATGTTGACATTCTTTTACTGGTCTGGCCTTGGAACCTTGGAACAGAACATCTATTTGGCCCCAATATGAGCGAAATGGACCCCAGATATTGTCTTACACATTGTGCCGTTTCAACAGTATCCCAATCTACCCCAAAAGTACACACTAAAACTTCCATACATTGGATTATTATCAGTATTACAACAGGAATCTACAAAAAGACCATGAGAATAATCATAACAATAATAAAAAATCTGTGAGCTTCAGCCACGGTCTGCTTCTTTACCGCCATTAAACTATTTATATCACGATAACAAATCTATCATATAAACCAAAAGGCTCCAAAAGATCCTTCTAGAAATGCCCCCACCCCTTTTTTCAATATCTACTTACAACAATACCCATTCCCTCTATTTACAAGCCGTTTTAGAAAATAATTTAATCATAGTCACACAGTTTCTACACTGCTCGGACAGGACAGTTACGGAGGCTGAGACGGGATACAAGCCGATGAAACCTCATTGGCCAGAAGGGCGTGAATGGGCGGAGCTAACAGTCGCAGGGCGTCGGGACCGGCAGTTGGGTTTGGGGGGGATTGTCCGTCACAGAGAGGAAGTGGTTGAGTCGACGAGCTCTCTGCCATTGCACACGGTCGGGACGTAGTGGGCGCTGACTGAAGCTGAAAATAAATAAAAAACACAGCTAAGAAAAACTTGGATACAGTTAGAAAAATTAATACGATATAATAAAACATTTTTGTATGTATACAATACAGTGGAACCTCACTAGTTCGTGGTTCCAGGTTTGTCTAAAAAATATACCTTACCTTCTCAATAAAAGCAATTATTGACTTGACGCCATTGAACGCAAGCTTATGTCAACTGAGGACACGGTGTGGACACTCTTATTGTGAAGGGGAGGGGGAGGCCCTGACACAATGCTTAGTCATTGCCGCTTCGCTCACCCCCCCCCTCCTTCAACTCCTCCCACCTCACCCCCTTCTTATGTGGCGCTCAATTTATCAAGGAGGGAACTCGGCGACTCGACGTAAGTATATTCTCCTCTGTCAGTCCTATTCCGTGTACATACAACATATTTTACAGTTTTTTTTTTGTTATAACATGAATTTCATGCTCTCTCTCTCTACCCATATTCTATATGGTGTACTGTATACATGTATACGTTTTTTTAAGCATTTTTGAAATGGCGCCGCTACTTCGAGGATTTTCAGTTTTTGCGGGTGGTCTTGGTCCCCATTAACCGCGAAAACCGAGGGATTACTGTTCAGTGGAACCTCGGTTTTCGAGTCAATCAGTAATAAATTGACATACAATCTGCTAGAGCTGAACTTAAAGGGTCAGTGTGTATTATTCAATGTCTCTCTGTGGTTAAAAAAATGTCAAAAAAGAATTTGGACTTTAAATGAGCAAAAATGCATGGGTCATCATACAAAAGTGAATTTTTTAAAATACTCATAGGTCGAGATATTTTGGTTTACATTACATGAGCCTCACCTAAAGGGAAATTACATATTTGTCTTCCATTTTGTCGGCACTCATGGGCTTCTACGATAACATACTCTCACGGGAATACACCGGAGCCTCCACAGACTCCGCCGCTATGCCGCAAGTGACACTAGCCGAGCGAAAGGGAAGCGAGAGCTGTGCTAGGAATCAAATGGACCGAACCATTTCAAGGTGGTGAAGGACTGTATTTCCGACGGTGCGATGTTCACGTTTTAGTTTTTCCATAGTTTAGCCCACAGGTGTCAAACAGGCGCCCCGCGGGCCGGATGAGGCCCGCTAAGGGATTGAATCCGGCCCGCGAGACAACACTAAGAGAAGCGCAAGAGAAAAACAAGCTGCAGGTTGAAATATGTCAACTTGATGTTGCCAAAGAAAGGTGCCTCGAACAAAGACACTGTAGTTGTATTTCTTTCTCTCTCTCTCTCTCTCTCTCTCTCTCTCTCTCTCTCTCTCTCTCTCTCTCTCTCTCTCTCTCTCTCTCTCTCTCTCTCTCTCTCTTTTCCACCCCTTTTCTCCCACTCTCTGTCTCTGTCTCTTTCACTCTCTGTGTCTTTTTAACTTCTTTTGCTCTAACTTCCTTTTTTCCTTTTCTCTCTTTTCTCTTTCTCTTTTCCTACCCTTCACGCTTGCTTTTCTCTTTCCTCTCCTTCTGTCTTACTATTTCTCTTTGGATTTCTTTCTTCCGCTCCCTTTCTTTCCCCCTCTCTCACGACTTCTCTTTTTATCTCTTTTGTTTCTCACGCTCTCTTCCTCTCTCTTTTTCTTTCTTTGTGCCGCCATCTCCTTTTCCCTCCCTCTTTCTCTTATTTCTTTATCTCTCTTTTTCTTTCTCTTTAATCTACTAGTCTGGCCCCCGACAGAATGTTTGAGTTAAAATGAGTTTGACACCCCTGGTTTAGCCTATCCTATCCTTTATTAGGGAAAATAGAGTTTTAAAATGCCTTCATTTTCGGGGGTGCTTGGTTTGAATTTAAAACGGGCTGGTTACTCTCATGTACATAGGTAAATATATATATTTACTTAATTTTGTGCAGGCTTGGGGAGTAACAGAATACATGGAACGGCCAAAATTATGTTGGCAAGCTGTTTGGATTTATTTTCATTTTGTTTCTGTCACATTTGATGTTAGTTTTGCCGGAGATCAAAGAGATCAAAGCCAGGAGTGAAAGCTTACCACGTGTTGTGAGTCATCATTTTATTCATATTTAGTTTCTTTTGTCTTTTTTTAGAGTATTTGGTATTGGAGTAATCCAAAAGTAATTGAAAGTAATCAAGTTAAAAAAAGATAAAGTAAGTAAAACAAATTGGCTCCACGAGTCGCAGATCTGAGAGAAAAGCTATGTCTTGGATTTGAAAAAATGAAAAGGAAATGAAATGATCTGCATGTATATAGCGTTTTTAAAGTCAATGACTTCCCAAAAGGCTTTACAGTGTGCTTCACATTTCCCAATAGCGGCCGTGCAGCCATGTAAGGCGCTAACCTGCTTATTGGGGGTATTAGGGGCTCAGTGTCTTACCCAAGGACACTTCGACATGTAACACGGACGAGCCGGGATTCGAACTGGGATCCCTTGATCCCAAGACGAGCGCTCTACCTCCTGAGCTACTGCCGCCCCGAAAAATAAAATATAACACTAATGTAGGGGTTTGGTGAATACACACATGAAACTGGTGGGGTTCAGTAGCTCCGACAGGGCCAAGAACCACTGCTCGACGCTATTCTTAAAGATAAATACGCTACTGTACCATGAGCGACGATGGAGGAGGTGGCCACCCCGCTGACGCTGTATCGGTTAAGATTCAGCCTGTGACTTGTGACGTTCTTCTGGGGCTGGAACATGATGATGTGAACCTTGGGGGCAAACATGCAGCCCAGCACCACAAAACCACTCAGGCTCACGGAGATGCACATGGTTGTCGTCTGGACCTAAGAGCAGAACCAGACATTACAGCAACAAAACGTCAAGGGTAGGTTCCAGCCAGACTCAATTGATGATTTTTAAAATCATGAGTCAGAGCTGTAGTGGTTATCGCATTCAGTGTCAAATCAGTTCTAATCCATTACAGTTTGCTAGCATAGTAAGTGAACGACGAGCCGGTTCTCTAAAAAGAGCCGGAATTCCAATGGATCTTTTAGGTCTGTCGCAGACAGTTGCAGTGTAAAAAAATATGTTTTACTATCACATGATGCAATTTTATTTAGACCTCACATTCTCATTCCACGTATATTGGTATTATGTTCTCAGAACAAATTAAAACAATGTAGAAATGAAAGGTGATAATTACTCTGTAGTCACTGGATGTGACGTAGAAGATGGGCAGGAACGCCAGCCATATGATGCAGGTTGTGTACATTGTGAAGCCAATAAACTTTGCCTCATTGAAGTTCTCGGGGCACTTCCTGGTCTTAAAGGCATATCTATGTGGGGCACAATCACAGGTATACTTAGAAAAGCACTGGTGGGAAGCAGTGTTCCCTCTAAGCTGCGCGCGTGCACAATCGCGCACTGCTTGCACATTCTCAGCGCACAAGAAAATCGCACAAAAATGAGGGCTGAAAATTACTAATTAAAAGCGACTTAAGTCAAAGTTACAGTGCATGAAGGTAAAAATACACGGGTTCCCCTGACGTTGTGTCCTAAATGCGGTAATTTGAAGTCGAGTCGAAGTAGAACGAAGTTGAGTAAAGTTAGTAGAGTTTGTCGAGAACCGGCTTCTTCGGCTTGGCTCACTAAACGGAACCGGCTCATTCGGGTCCTAAACGGCTCTTCAGGTTGTTTTTGCTTCTTTAATCCCAACATGACCAAATATTATGTAAAATTATGCACAAAATGACTTAAAGGAAGGGGGAATAGAACAAAAAAGAAAAAAATACCAAAATGAAAAAGTAGTGAAAAGCTGAGAAAAAAGAAACAAAAGGAAGAGAAAAAAAAGAAGGAAAAATTTAGAAAAAAGCCCAGAAAATAAGAAAAAAGTAAATAGAGAGCAAAAAGAAAAAAGTAACAGCTCGGAAATAAACACAATGAGTTTTTTTTTTAAAGGAATTTAAAAAAAAGTAGAAAAAAACACGGAAAAAAGAAGAAAAAGTATGTGTTGCATTCAAATAATTTCCAATTATATCAAGTCAATCTTGTTGCCAACATTGTACTTCCACTAAAAAATGTGATTAAGTATAGTTCTGTATCTTGTGAAATAATTGTAAGAACAAATGACGTTTGTAGGCCGTGCAACCTTTGCAATCATACATCATTCAATTCGTTCAAAAGTGAAAACATTTTTGCATTGCCAGAAACTCAGCAAAATGTAACTTGATGTCAAGTTTTTGATGATTAATTATCTTGCCACACTCTGGATTATGGTTGCTCACTGTTGTTTCAAGCGCTGCTCACCGACTTTGTGTGAACGCTCAGACCCGTGGAAAATTACAGGGAACATTGGTTGTCAGTAATTTAGGGAATTATGAAATAATTTTTTAAATGAAGTAACTGTAACTAAATACTGTTTTTCAGTTTCACACAAAACCAGCTCGGTAGCCTAGATGGTAGGGCGCCCGCTCCGAGACGGAGAGGTCGCTGGTTCAAGCCTCGGCCGAGTCATACCTAAGACTTACAACATTGGTACCCATTGCCTCCCTGCTTTGGCATTAAGGGTTGGAATTGGGGGGTTTGGTCACCTAATGACTCCCAACACAGCAGTTGGGTCTAAAAACTACATCGATAGCTCCGCGTAACAAAATTATTTCCGGTAGATATCATGTTGATGGTTGATACTGGCTGAATAATAAATACAAATACGAATACAAAACTTGAGAAAAATGAGTATAACGTTACTTCTCGTTCCAATGCTATTAAAAAAAAAAACAGGCAAAAGTAGGGCAACTCTTACACAGTACACAGGATGACGAGGAGTACGTCGTAGCTGAGTGACAGCAGCATGCTGGCATCACGCACGTTGCACTTGAGGATGACCGTTTGCCGGCGCTCGGGCAACGTAAAGCGCCGCGTCCCAGGAACTTCCAGCAGCAGCCAAACCGAGACCATCAACAGCTGCACCGATGTCAAGCTCAGACAGATGAAGACCTGCAATGCACAGAGCAGGGCCCAGGTTTGGTCTCATCGGATCCTGTGTTCTGCCGAAATGTCCTACCCTGTTGAGACGTCTTACCGTAGGCTGATCGGACAGACACGAGCAACAATAAAACTCAAAAGGATTACAAACAGAACTTTTACTGATTACCGTAAATTCCGGACTATAAGCCGTTACTTTTTTCCCAAACTTTAAACCCTGCGGCTTATTCAGTGATGCGACCAATTTATGTAATTTCTCTATCGGCCGCCAGCGGCGCTCGAGTACAAAAGGTAAGATATAGACCGCTGGAATATATGCGCAGAGGAAGACTGCAACTTCTTGGCTTGTGGATAAATTATATTAGCGTAAACATACCCTCATCATGCAAAATGCAAAAAGAAAGGCACAAAGGACAAAGTTTCTCTCCGACACTGAGGAAGACGACTTTGATGACTTCAGTTCTAAGGAGGAAGATGAGGACGGTTTACCGTGATTTTAACAAGTACGGTATGTTTTTTTAACAGACCCGTTTACTGTGTTGCGAGCGTGTTGCTACCATTAACTCCCCTGTTACGGGCACCGTTTGGGACGAAAGTTATATTATTATTATTATTAAAGCTTTGAAAACTCGGTGTACCGTCTTTCTTTGTAAATATGTGTTACCCATGTATAATATGTATTTGGAACTGTATATTTTTGTAATGTATTTATTTGAGACATTTATTCTGATATGTTTTGCACGGGCAAATTAAAAAAGAGGGGCGGAACAAACGGGGGGGGGGGGGGGTAGGGGTGACGGGAAGTGGGGTAAAGGTGAGACCTGTTTGTTGTCGCGGCGAACAATAGTGGATATATATTTTTCCCACCCTTACCTTTGGAAATATACACTTTTTTTCCTTGGATTACTTTCAACGGGTACCCGGACTCTGCAGGTCTGCATCAAACCTTAAGTACCGGTAACATTTTCCGTTCATTTTGCCGGCTGTGATTTTTGGACTGTGTACTTCAATGTGTACATTTGGTTTCAATCGCGGGACTTGAAGTCAGGTTTGGATTAATTTTGTGTTTGTGTTACATTTTTTTAATGTGGGTGCATGCGGCTTATATACAGGTGCGGCTTGTGTAATTACAAAATCGGTTATCCTCTTAAAATGTGGTGGGTGCGGCTTATAATCAGGTGCGCTCTATAGTCCGGAATTTAGGGTATATAATAATAAAATGAATAATAACAATAATCAACAATAATGTATTTTATTTCAAAGCGTCTTTCAGGACAACCAAGGTTGCTCCACACAGAATATCAAATAACTATACGGATTTAAAGATGGACAGGGTGACGTCATTCCAGAGGGCAGGTGGAAATGAGTTCCAGAGCTGGGGGCAGATCCACTGAAAGCTCTGTTCCCATGGAGCTGAGACGGACAGCGGGTATGGTGAGATGAAGGAAGAAGGAAGATCTAAAGGTGCAGGATGGCATGGTAATGTGGAATGAAATATTGGCATGCATACGTACAGTCCGTGATTACCTTAGTCAACACACACCATGCTAAAAATCTACCACTGAAAAATACGCCAGGCTTAAAGGCTACGCCAGTAAACCGTATTTTGCATAAGTGAAATAGTCAAATAAGAATAAAGAAAAATGAAAATCATAAGGGGCAGCACAGTGGCGCAGTGGTTAGTGCGTTTGCGGCACAGTTCTGAGGTCATGAGATCAAACCTCCTGTGTGGAGTTTACATGTTCTCTGCGTGCTTGCATGGGTTTCTTCCGGGCACTCCGGTCTCCTCCCACATTTCAAAAACATGCATTTCAGGTTAATTGGACGGTCCAAATTGTCCCTAGGTGAGAATGAGCGAGTGAGTCGTCTGTCTCCGTGTGCCCTGCGACTGGCTGGCCACCAGTTCAGGGTGTCCCCTGCCCACTGCCCGAAGATAACTGGGATGGGCTCCAGCACCCCCGCGACCCTACTGAGGATAAGCAGTGCAGATAATGGATGGATGGATGGAAAATCATAAGTACACACCACTTTCAAAGGCATGTTTTTCTTGTTTTCAAAGGCACATATGATAGATAGGATGGGAAATTGTTATCAGTGTGCATTGGTAGGATGTCTCAATGGCAGTGTTGGGTAAGTAGGGTTACTTTAACTGGATTACTTTCAATTACTTTTGGATTACTCCAATACCAAATATGCTAATAAAATACAAAATAAACTAAATATGAATAAAATGATGACTCACAACACGTGTTAAGCTGCACAAAATTTAGTCATTTTATTCATATTTAGTTTCTTTTGTCTTTTATTAGCATATTTGGTATTGGAGTAATCCAAAAGCTTTTAGAAATCAGGTTGCATGGACAGGTGCTGGAAGAAGTTGAAAGCTTTAGGTACTTGGGTTGTGATGTGGCTGCAGTTGGTGGAATGGAGTGTGAGGTATTGCACAGAGTGAATCAAGGAAGAAAGGTTTTGGGTGCTCTGAGGAGAGTGATGAACAACAAGAGTATGAGTATGGATGTTAAGAGGGGACTGAAAAAGAGTCTGATTGTGCCGACTGTGTTGTATGGTGCAGAAACTTGGAGCCTTAAGAAGGAAGTTGAATGTTTTTGAGGTGAAGTGTTTGAGGACTATGTTAGGAGTGACAAGATTGGATAGACTGAGAAAATGAAATTGTGAGAGACAGAACTGGAGTAGTCGTGGAACTGAGCAAGCGTGTTGATAAGAGAGTACTCGGTTGGTTTGGACACATGGAGAGGATGGATGAGGAGCGAATGTTGAAGAGGATCTACAGAGCAGAAGTCAATGGAAGGAGACCAAGAGGAAGGCCGCGATTGACGTGGATAGATGGTGTTATGAGTGCACTGCAGGAAAGAGGTCTAAATTTAATGGAAGCTAGAGCTCTTGTTGGTGATAGGAAGGAGTGGAGAGGTGTTGTGAAAGGATAGTGGGATCTTTAGACGTGTTCTAAGAGATGCGCAGGGCAACCGTATGATGCAGCAGGGGTAAACCAGTGAAAGCTGTCAGGCCCTGCTGTTGAACAAAAGAGTGTGTTGTGTCACCCTGACCCGAGTGACATGACCGCTTTCTGGTGTCCCATTTCATCTGGAGGAACGAAAGCATGACCAACTTAGGTGCTGAGGTGCCTAACTTGTTTGGGTGTTTGGGCAATTGGGTTGGCCATGGTCCAAAAAGTTTGGTGTGTTTTTTTTGCTATTTATTTCCCTTTTATTTACTTAGGTATAGTATGTGTGTGTCTTGCTGTCGGTCACCCCTCTTGAAGGATATGACCAAGATAGATAGATAGATAGATGTCTTTTATTAGCATATTTGGTATTGGAGTAATCCAAAAGTAATTGAAAGTAATCAAGTTAAAGTAACCCTACCCAACCCTGCTCAATGGGTAGGAACACAGTTCCCTATCGTTGTAAGTTTTGAACTCCTCTGACCTGAGAAAACGGGCTGATAAAACGCGGCCTTGCTGCGCCGGCTCCGTCCTTGACAGCACCGAATATTCTGGCGATACGGTTGGTCTTTGTGAGCAGCGCCGAGTAGCAGACAGCGAAGGAAGTTCCCAGGCCGAGGCGACGCAGGGCGCAGATGGCCGGTGATGGCTTGGCCAGGAAGAGAAAGGTCATGGCGTACGACATGAAGACGCCCAGGAGGAGGATGTAACATAGCTCGCGGCCCGACGCCTTCACCAGCGGCGTGTCGTTGTGGCGGACCAGCACCCACAGAACCAGGCCCGTGCACATGAAGCTAAAGCACAGGATTAGGCAAGAAGTGATTTGGACAGAAAATTATTAGGAAAAGTCAATGGAGGACCAGAAAATGCCTAAAGAAAACCAACAAATAAACACCATACCTGTCAATGTTGACGGTTTCCCAGTGATTTATTTCTTTTTATCATTTCAAATTGAGTAAGCTATATTCAGTTTTCCTTGCTTTTCGCAGGGATTGCCTTCCAAAAAGGTTCTGCGATAATAAAAAACTTGCAAAGTACATTGATTTATTTATTGGATATTTTATTAAACATTGAAACTAAACAACAAACCCAACTTACAGGCTCAAGCTTTTGTTTAACACATAAAATTACTGTACTATGAAAATAAGCGGGTCAGAAAATGTTTGGATGGATCTTCCTGCTTATTGCACTACTGTGAGTCCATTTTTTTGCCTCAGATTTTTTTTTTCACGTAGTCGTTACAAAATTACAGCTTTATAGATAGATAGATAGATAGATAGATAGATACTTTATTCATCCCCGAAGGGAAATTCACATTTCCAGCAGCATCCCTGCACTGAGAACAATACAATAATAAAGCAAAAAGAATACAATATACAAATACCCAAAGTGACGTACTAATACCCACTGTGGCGCGTGTTCTATAGAGAATCTAGATAGTGCTACACAGAATACACATTGCAATGAAATACGGTAATATGCAATGTAGGGGGTGTGGTTTAATGTGGGCCTTTACTCCGCCGGATGGAGTTAAAGAGCCTCATGGCATGAGGAAGAAAAGATCTCTTCAGTCTGTCCGTGGTACAAGACAGTGACAGCAGTCTGTCGCTGAAGCTGCTACTCAAAACACAGGACACAGAATTGTGTCATGATTGCCGATTGAGCGCAGCTGCGACGGCTTAATTGGCGCCAACAGCCCGGACAGCTGATTGGCTGACACTCTCTTTTTAAACCCCCGGCTTCCAAGAGGAAGTCGTCAGATCATTATACAAACTGTTGCCTTCAGCTCAGAAAGCCTTTTCGTCCGACTCCATTTTTGCCCTGCTTTTTTCTGAATGATCTTTGCTGCCAACCTGTTTCCGGACCTGACTACGCCCCGTTCTGCCTGCCTGTTACCTGACCTGTTTTGTCCCGTTACCTGCCTGCCTCCTGCTACTGACCTCGCTTTCGAACTCGGCACCGCCTTTGATCTCCAGTCCCGGCCAACGACTTGCTATTCCCGCCTGTTTCCGATCCTCTTCGCCAGACACGGAAGTGTCGCGTCCGCACCGCTCGCTCCTTTTGTCCGTCAGCCATTGGATCGTGGAAGCAAGCCTTACCCTCCCTCTTTTTCAATAAAAGTTGAGAAAACGAGCGCAATTGGGTCCTGTGTAAGTTTCTGATCAGTGACAGAATTGCAGCTGAAATGATCAGCAACAGTGTGCAATCAAAGAACAGAAGCGTGGTTGGCAAGAAGTGACAATGATGTAATAGTCAAACCACAAACAGTGCGCAATAATAATCAAAATAACCAAACGGCATCCTATAAAATCTCCTTTGCAGGTGTCCAATAAAAAGAAAACACATTAGCTATGTACCATTTAATAAAAATTAAGTTTGAAAACATTTTACACATTGTGTGTCTAGAACACTTTGTTCCTGGCTTCAGTTGAGAAAAGACAGCATGGGGCCAACCTTGTTCACCAGCACATTTTAGAAAATTCCATCTCTCAAGTGTATTTTTGTTCTCTTTTTATGTTGAAGGATTTTTTACATTTTACTATAAAGGATTTTATTCGATTAAATACAAGTTACATTTATCGAGTGCAATGAAGATTTTCACTGAGTAGGCGTCAGGTCATGCTTTTCCAAATGAGGAATGTTTTGGCTCCTCTACCTTTCTTTTCCCCCTCTCTCACAAATTCTTATCTTTTGTTTCTCATGCTTTCTCCCTCTCTCTTTTTCTTTCTCTGTCCCGCCCTCTCTCCTTTTCTCTCCCTCTTTCTCTTATTTCTTTATCTCTTTTTCTTTCTCTTTAATCTACTAGCCCAGCCCCAGACAGAATGTTTGTTCTATCTTGTGGCCCCCGAGTTAAAATGAGTTTGACACTCCTGGCGTAGACCTTCGTCATACCCTAAATAAGTGCAATCGTATCGTTTAATCGAGGTTTTAGACCAGGACTATCCATCACTCACCCCACACAGGCGATGGTAATGGGTCCGATGGCCCAGGCATCTTCCCACATGATGTAGTCCTCAGGGAGATCGTAGCAGGACGTCAAGTCGTCTGTGGGCCACTGACCCGGAGCGCAGGGCGAGCACGTGAACTCATCAGCCAGATACTCGTGAGGTTCGCAGGCAGTGCAGATCCAGCAGCAATACTCACCTGAGGTTAACGCAAAACAAAATTGATGCCGGAATTTGGTTCTATCCCATTCTGATGGTCTGCTCCCTCACCCGCCTGCATCTTCTTCATCTCGTTGCGTTCGCAAGGGTCACTGCACTGTGAGGTGGGCACCGCCTCGCCAGGCCACTGAATCAGGCCGCCATTCAGACTTAGACTCTCAGCCCAGTCTCCCACCGGCACGTACGCGTAGCGCTCGCCCGAGCGCTGGTAACTGAAAATGTTGTAGCGGCCCACGCCATCGCCCTGGGAATCAAACTTGACGGTCGTCTCGCTGCCGGCGGGTGAGAACGGGCCTGAGGTAGAAAAACAACTTATTAGTGTAGGGCAGGGGTCGGCAACCTATGACACTGGTTAACCCCAGCAGTGGCACGCGAGCCCACGACAAAAAATAATAATGATTGTTTTTTAAAAATGCGCATTTTTACCTGAAATTTAGACATTTTCAGTTGCGCCCAGTGTTCCCTCTAAGCTGCGCGCGTGCGCAATTGCGCACTGCCTGTACATGCTCAGCGCACAAGAAAATCTAGCCAGCGCAATGTTCTCTTTCAGATGCGTGTGTGAGTTTTTCGAGAACCGGCTTTTTCGGCTCGGCTCACTAAAAGGAACCGGCTCTTTCGGGTCCTAAACGGCTCTTCAGGTTGTTTTTGCTTCTTTCATCCCTATATGACCAAATATTATAATATATTGAGTAAAGTTAGTAAAGTTTGTCGAGAACCGGCTTCTTCGGCTCGGCACACTAAAAGGAACCGGCTTTTTCGGGTCCTAAACGACTCTTCAGGTTGTTTTTGCACAAAATGACTTAAAGGAAGGGGCAATAGAACAAAAAAGAAAAAAATACCAAAATGAAATAGTAGTGAAAAGCTGAGAAAAAAAGAAACAAAAGGAAGAGAAAAAGGAAGGACAATTTCAGAAAAAAGCCAGAAAAAAAAAAAGAAAGAAACAAAGGAAAAAAAGTAAATAGAAAACAAAAAGAAAAAAAGTAACAGCCAGGGAAAAAAAACACAATGAGATTTTTATTAAAGGGATTAAAAAAAATAGAAAAAAACAGCGAAAAAGTAGAAAAAGTGTGTGTTGCATTCAAATAATTTCCAATTATACCAAGTCTTGTTGCCAACATTGTTTCATTCCACTTTAAAAATGTGATTAAATACAGTTGTGTAACCGACTAAATAAGCCCCCAAAAATGTTAGTATTATGCGACAAAAGATACTAGGAATAAAATAAATGGAAATCTTGTGAAAGAATTGTTGTAAAAACAAATGACGTTTGTAGGCCCTGCAACCTTTGCAATCGTACATTAGTCAATACATTCAAAAGTGAAAACATTTTTTGGATTGCCGGAAACTCAGCAAAATGTAACGTAGTGTCAAATTTTGGACATGTTTGATAATGACTTAGTTGCCACACTTGGGATTGCTGTTGCTCACTGTTGTTTCAAGCATTGCTCACTGACTTTGTGTGAACGCTCAGACCCGTGGAAAATTACAGGGAACTTTGGTGAGTGCACGTCTGCACCGCGCCTCGCAGAGGAGAGCTCCGGGTTTTAACCCAGCCAACGAAACAAACACGCGCGGTAAATGAACGAATCATGACGGCTCCTCGAGCGAAAACATCTCGTTCTTTCCAGCCAGCGTGGACGGACGAATAAGGCTTGGTGCAAAAAAATGACCGTGCTGTGTTGTGCATTATGCCTCGAGAGCTTTGTACGTTGTAAGTGTTAAACGTTATCACGAGACGAATCATGGACATGAATTCAAGGATGAGTCTGACAAGGCGCAGACATTAAAACGCGCTGTGTTCAAGAACGGCCAACAAACACAGACCCTGAAAACCATTGTCACCGCTAAAAACACTATCACATTGCTCACTGCGTAGGAAAGCACATAAAACCATTTACTGATGGCGAATATTTTTAAGAAGCCTGTGTGTGCGTGTGTGCCTTCTGCTTTGCTGCTGTTATTTCAAGTTTTGATATTTTCTGCAACAAGATATTATTTATGAATGGTATGCTAGCTGTCCATAGCACTTGTTTTTGATTGTAGTTCATTGTTAATGAAGAATGGTTGATTCCGATTAATTCTTGTGGCAAAAAGTTGAAGTCATGGATTCATTTTTTAGATGATTGATCAACAAGAATAGTGGAGGATAAATTGGTCAGTTATACCAGTGCTTTTCAACCAGTGGGCCGGGGCACACTAGTGTGCCGGGAGACCTTGTCTAGTGTGCTGCTGGAATTTGCCCAATTTTATTTTTCCCAAAAATCAGGCCATTATTCAGTATTTTTGCAATCTTCAGACGAGGAACTGTAATAGTCATCCATATCAGTATGTGGCAGTCGATTTTTATTTACTTTTTATATACTAATTATCTGCTCATAAGGTAGCAAACGACATTTAAAAACTATGTGTGTATATATATATATATATATATATATATATATATAGGGCAGCGTGGCGGTGCAGTGGTTAGCGCATGTGCGGCACAGTTCTAAGGTCTTGGGAACCTCCTGAGTGGGTTCAAATCCAGCTACCGGACTTCCTGTGCGAGTGTCTGATCTTGCTAGGGAATACCCCACTGTCCTCCTGCGCCTTCTGCTGACCACCACAAAGGTATGAAATCCTATTCATAATTCTTTTCTTTATCCTTTTTTTTTTATTTTTACACATTCATGTTAGCGTAATCTTTCGTACGGTAAACATTCGGGGTGCTGGAACGGAGCCCAACTTTCAGGGTGTTGGAACGGAGCACCCTTTCCAATGAACCGCTCACCACTTGTTGTGCTAAATGACTTGTAAACGACCTGATTTTTTCATTTTTACACGTTCATGTTAGCGTCATCTTTTGTACGGAAGATTACGATAACGCGGACGTACGATTAGCCTGGGTTAGGTTTATGTTTTCGTTAAACATTCAAGGTAAACATTCAGGGTGTTGGAACGGATTAAAACGATTTACATTATTTTGAATGGGAAAAATGATTTCGGTGATCGAACAAATCGGTTTTCGAACAGGGTTCTGGAACGGATTATGGTCGAGAACTGAGGTTCCACTGTATTTCAGTTTGGGACAAAACTTAAGTGGGTTACCTTTAAAAAGAGACTGAAACCATCCATATTCTCCAAACGGCTCAAGGTCAGCATTCAATTTACGTTGAGTACGTCTTGGGATTTTAGGCGAACAGGAACATCTCATCTCATCGCATTAGCTGCACCGCTTATCCTCAGTAGGGTCGCGGGGGTGCTGGAGCCCATCCCAGCAATCATCGGGCAGTAGGCTGGGGACACTCTGAACTGGTTGCCAGCCAATCGCAGGGCACACAGAGACAGACAACTCGCTCGCTCATTCACACCTAGGGACAATTTGGACCGGCCAGCCCACCTGAAATGCACGTCTTTGGAATGTAGGAGGAAACCGGAGTGCCCAGAAGAAACCCACGCAAGCACGGGGAGAACATACAAACTCCGCACAGGAAGTCCAGTAGCTGGATTTGAACCCACACAGGAGGTTCCCAAGACCTTAGAACTGTGCCGCACACGCGCTATAACCACTGCGCCGCCGTGCTGCCCGCGAACAGCAACAGTAAGGGGTTAAATAATTTGCAATTCTCCCCAAATGGCTAGATTTTTTTTTCTTTTTCTAGCCGAGCCCACCAAATTCTACAGCAGTGGAGGTAGTAGCGTCAGGGGCCCCGTTTTTGTCTCAGTTTGCAGACAGCGCAACTTTGCTCGTCGTAATAAAGTCCGGCCTGTGGTCCATGAGGCTGAAAAACTGACAGCGAGACGTTTTCATCAACTATTTGCAAGCAGGCTATAAAAGGCCTGCTATGCTTGGCCATGTCTGCCTCTATCAATGGACTGCAATCTGTCCCCGAGGCAATATCGGCACCAAAAAAACAAAAAATCATGGCTCCGCGATGAGATCTGACAACACCTCATGCCGAAACGTGTCGTTAACAAAGGGCCCGTAAAATCATGGAGGCGTGGAGACGGAGCATGAGATCTTTGGGTTTCGTTCTCGCCGCCCACTCGCTGATGGAATTGGCTCCGGGGGCTTGTCTGTGAGGGCTACGCTAAGGAAAAGCGCCAAATTGGTTTGTACACAAGTTGTTAGGACAGGATTAGCGTGGACCCCGAGGACATCGAGGGAAATTGGAACATTGGCAGCCGGCAGAAGCGGCAATAGAAGCCTGCCAAAAATAGCGGGGACCTAAAGGTGAATGAACAGAAGATCAGGGGTAGTCGGACTTGATATGACCCTAGTTGTGCCTGTCATGAGAATACATTAGCTATTTTTAGGTGGCCACTTTTTGTGTTTTTGGTTTACCGTAAATTCAGGACTATAAGCCGCTACTTTTTCCCCAAACTTTCAACCCTGCGGCTTATTCAGTGATGCGGCCAATTTATGTCATTTTTCTAACGGCCGCCAGCGGCGCTCGGGTACAAAAGATAAGATTTAGATCGGTGGAGTATATGCGCAGAGGAAGACTGCAACTTCTTAGCTTGACTAGCGGCGAGAAATCTTTTACTAAAACTGGCCGCATGCGAAAGCAACTTTTTCGCAAGTCTGCCAGTGGATCTCGACAGCGTGGGGCAGCATAAAAAAATCCGCCATCACCAACGGGTTCCGAAAAGCCGGTCTGCTGCAAGTGAGGCTGCGGGAGCATGGGACGACGTCTATATGACACTGTTTCTTTCCGACACTGAGGAAGACGATTTTGATGGCTTCAGTTCTAAGGAGAAAGATGAGGACGGTTTACCGTGATTTTTACAAGTACGGTATGTTTTTTTAACAGACCCGTTTACTGTGTTGCGAGCGTGTTGCTAGCGTGTTGCTACCTGTCACAGGCACCGTTTGGGATGAAAGTTATATTAGTATTAAAGCTTTGAAAACTCTCTCGGTGTACTGTCTTTTTTTGTAAATATGTGTAACTATGTATAATATGTATTTGCAACTGTATATTTTTGTAATGTATTTATTTGAATTTATTTCGGACACTTATTCCGATATTTTTCGGACGGGCGAATTAAAAAGAATGGGCGTAACAAACGCGGGCTGACGGGAAGTGGGGACCGGTAAAGGTGAGTGTTTGTGGACACGGCGGACAATAGTGGATATATATTTTTCCCACCCTTAACTTTGGAAATATACACTTTTTTCTTTGGATTACTTTCAACGGGACCCTGACTCTGTCGGTCTGCAACAAACCTTAAGTACCGGTATCATTTTACATTCATTTAGTCAGCTGTGATTTTTGGACTGTGTACTTTAATGAAGGATATTCAGTTACAATCGTGAGACTTAAAGTCGGGTCTGGGTAAATTTTGTATTACATTTTTTTTATGTGGGCGCATGCGGCTTATATACAGGTATACAGGTGCGGCTTGTGTAAGTACAAAATCGGTTTTCCTCTCGAAATGTGGTGGGTGCGGCTTATAATCAGGTGCGCTCTATAGTCCGGAATTTACGGTAGTTCCATAGATTTCTAGTCCAGCATTGGCATCTATTCCATTCTATTTTCAGAAGATGTTTT
Source organism: Urocampus carinirostris (assembly GCF_059441175.1). Taxonomy (NCBI): domain Eukaryota; kingdom Metazoa; phylum Chordata; class Actinopteri; order Syngnathiformes; family Syngnathidae; genus Urocampus; species Urocampus carinirostris. The sequence goes on from NC_142355.1 coordinate 4,810,477, forward strand.
AAGCCTCTGTTGTTCGCAGTTTTGAAACTGTTTTTGTTGTTTATTTTGTATTCAACGCTATTTTAAAATTCAAAGTAGCAATAGCTCAGGAGGTAGAGCTCTTGTCTTGGGATCAAGAGATCGCAGTTCGATTCCCGGCTCCTTCGTGTTACATGTCGTAGTGTCCTTGGGTAAGACACAGAACCCCTAATGCCCCCAATAAACAGGTTGGCGCCTTGCATGGCTGCACGGCCGCTATTGGTGTGTGAGTGTGGGTGAATGGGTAAGTGTGAAGCACATTGTAAAGCGCTTTGGAAAGTCTTCATTGACTTGAAAAGCGCTATAGAAATGCAGATCATTTCATTTTATTTCATTATTTTGTGACTTTAAAGAAGTGGTACGACGTTTGGGTAAGGTTGATAGGAGAAAATGTATTCTATTAAGTCCAAATATTGGGTTCAAAGAGCCTTTAGATTATTTTACAACTGCGCCTATCTGCTTTCATTGTACTCTAATCGAAGCTGTTTGAGACTCGTGACACATTAGGAAGCAGGGAAGTAGGGTGGTGGTGGTGGAGGGTGTTTTCATGCTTGTACTGGCTGTTTTCTGTTAGCATGATAATGGTGAGGGTAAGAAAAGGACTGTTTCAAATGCATTCAAAACGCCTAACCCAAACCCCATAAATGTCATGTCCTGCACGGTTGTCATGGCGCCCAGCTGGCCCCGCCCCTTGACACCGGCTGACCTGCATTTCCTGATTACTCCTATGGGTACTTTTGGAACTGCCCTTTGCCAGATCGTAGTTTTCCCTTGTTGAAAACCTGTTCATGCCTGTTTGATACCTGTTTATTCTTGTTGTGCTTGTTGGACTTTGTTGCACTTCGGTGTAACATTCTGAGAGATTCCTGCAAGTTCTGTTAAACGCCTAGTCTGTAGTTTTGCCTGCATTTGAGCCTGCTTTGTTTTGTTTTTGGTCCGTTTGTGTGTTGGACAACTTTTCTTTCTCAATTAAAGTGACAGATCGTCTACGTAAATGGGTTCCAACTTCCTGCTTCCCGACCCGCTTCGTGACAATAAATGAAGCGTTTATCCGAGAGAGTCTAAGAAATGCACCTGCCACACATGCAAGCTGCATGAGTGAGGCTGCAAATTCTGATTTAAAAAAGAAGATGGCATAGCAAGTAGAACATTCCGGACAGGGCCTTTGAGGCTTCGTTGAACCTTACTGTAAGGTACACAAATACACATTTTATATATACATATATATATATATTATATGTATATAGTATGTTACTGATTGGAATGACACTTCTCACCCTTCCTAGTAAGGGTTACTGGAGAGGAGGGTCCGCCAGGAAGTCGAATCTCGGATTCAAGAGAAGCAGTGTGGTTTTCGTCCCGGCTGTGGAACAGGGGACCAGCTCTACACACTCTGCAGGATCTTTGAGGGTGCACGGGAGTTCGCCTTTCCGTTCTAAGAAGAAGATTTGAAGAAGGCATTCGACCGTGTTCCTCGGGAAGCCCTTTGAAGGGTGCTTCGTAATTATGGGGTACCACACTGTCTTACCCAGGCTGTGCGGTCCCTGTATGCCTGGTGCCAGAGTCTGGTGTACATTATCGGCAGTAAGTCGGATTCGTTTCCAGTGGTGGTTGGACCCTTTGTCACTGATTCTGTTCATAACTTTTATGGACAGAATTTCTAGACGCAGCTGTAGTGGCGAAGGAGTCTGGTTTGGGGGCCTCAGCATTGCATCTCTGCTTTTTACAGATGATGTGGTGCTGTTGACCACTTCAGGCCTTGATCTTCAGCTCTCACTGGAGTGATTCGCAGCCGAGTGTGAAGCGGCCGGGATGAAGATCAGCCCCTCTAAGTCCGAGACCATGGTACTCAGCCAAAAAAGGGCGGCATGCTTCTTCCGGGTTGGGGATGAGATCTTCCCCGAGTTCAAGCATCTTCGGGTCTTGTTCACGAGTGAGGGTAGGATGGAACGGGAGATTGACAGATGGGTCGGTGCAGCGCCTGCCGTCATGCGGACCCTGTACCGGTCCGTCGTGGTGAAGAGGGAGCTGAGCCGAAAGGCAAATCTCTCGGTTTACGGGTCGATTTACGTTCCTACTCTCACCTATGGTCAAGAACTGTAGGTTATGACCAAAAGAACACAATCCCGGGTACAATGGTTTCCTTCACAGGGTGGCTGGGCTCTCCCTTAGAGATAAGGTGAGAAGCTCAGTTATCCGGGAGGGACTCTGTGTAGAGCCACTGCTCCTCCGCATTGAGAGGAGCTAGTTGAGGTGACTCGGGCATCTGCTAAGGATGCCTACTGGACGCCTCCGTCGAGAGGTGTTCCGGGCATGTCCCACCGGCAGGAGGCCCCGAGGGCGACCCAGAGCATGCTGGAGAGACTATGTCTCTCGGCTGTCCTGGGAACGCCTCAGGATCCCGTCCAAAGAGCTGGAAGAAGTGGCTGGGGATAGGAAGGTCTAGGTTTCTCTGTTAAATCTTCTGTCCCCGTGACCCGACCCCGGATAAGCGGAAGATAATGGATGGATGGGTGGACGTTACTGATTTCATTTTTAATGGATTACATTTTTAAAGCAATCCTCCAAACCCTGTTTATTCTGAGAGTCTTTATAAAGCTCCTGAAAATATTCTATGAGACAGTTGTGGCAAGCGCCCTCTTCTATGCGACAGCGTGTTGGGGAGGCAGCGTCAAGAAGAAGGATGCCTCTCGTCTCAATAAACTGGCTAGGAAAGCGAGCTCTGTTGTGGGCAAAGAGCTGGACAGCCTAACAACAGTAGCTGAGAGACGGGCAACAGTAGCTGAGAGACAATCATGGACAATCCATCGCATCCACTACACAGCATTATCTCCAGACAGAAGAGCAGTTTCAGCGACAGACTGCTGTCACTGTCTTGTACTACGGACAGACTGAAGAGATCTTTTCTTCCTCATGCCGTGAGGCTCTTTAACTCTACCCGGCAGAGTAAAAGCCCACAGTAAACCACACCACCTACATTGCATATTACCGAATCTTATTGCAATATGTATTCTGTGTAGCACTATTTAGTTATTCTATATAACACGCTACAGTGGGCATTTGCACGTCACACTGGGTATTTGTATATTGTATAATTTTTGTTTTATTATTGTATTGTTCTCAGCGAAGGGATGCTGCTGGAAATGTGAATTTCCCTTCGGGGATGAATAAAGTATCTATCTATCTATCTATTACATGTTTACCATGGAATGCCATGTAATGAAATGAAATGAAATGATATGATCTGATCTGCATTTATATAGCGCTTTTCAAGTCAATGAAGACTTCCCAAAGCGCTTTACAATGTGCTCCACGTAGGGCGCTAACCTGCTGATTGGGGGTATTAGGGGTTCAGTGTCTTACCCAAGGAAACTTCGACATGTAACACGGACGAGCCGGGGTTCGAACTGGGATCCCTTGATCCCAAGACGAGCGCTCTACCTCCTGAGCTACTGCCGCCCATGTCTAATCCTTTTGCATGCAGTGTTTTACCATGTTGATATCAATGACTCTCCTATTCTATTCTAATCTATTTTATTCTATTCTATTCTATTCCATTGTGCCTCCCTCCAGCAAGTGACATTTGCCATTCACATCAAAGCAGACTGCTGGCTCCGGTAGGCGGACAACACGGCGCAAGCTAGTCAGAACCGAGCATGTGAGTGGCATTTAAAATGAAGCCTCGGCTACTACGAAAAGCTGCTCCAACTGTGGCTGGAGTTGGGACTTTTATGAAATCCATAAATCACCCTGACATCATAACCCTCGCGTCGTTGTCACAGGAAATTTTACTTGTCAAATCTATTTCAGAGTTTGGGGGGTTGGCGATAAACGTTGGGGTGACAGCTAAATGAAAATGGTTTAAATAAGCGCTGATAATAGCTGCAGACAAGGAAGAGGAGGAGATATGAATCCATTATACTGCCAAGTTGGCAGATAATAAAGTATGTTAATCACACTAAGCAATAAAAATATAGGCCCGCCACCACACACACACCAACAATGTTCCCTGTAATTTTCCTTACGGGTCTGAGCGTTCACACAAAGTCGGTGAGCAACGCTTGAAACAACAGTGAGCAACCATAATCCCAAGTGTGGCAAGATAATTAATTATAAAACATGTCCAAAACCTGACATTTTGCAGAGTTTCCGGCAATGCAAAATTATTTTTCTCTTTTGAATGAATTATGAACTATTGCAAAGGTTGTACGGCCTTGTTCTTAAAATTCTTTCACAAGATATCCATTTCTTTTTATTTCCTGATATATTTTGTCGTATAATATTAACATTTTTGGAGGCTTATTTAGTCGGTTGCAAGATACAGAACTGTACTTAATCACATTTCTTAGTGGAAGTACAATGTTGGCAACAAGATTCACTTGATATAATTAGAAATGATTTGAATGCAACACAAACTTTTTCTTCTTTTTTTCTGTGTTTTTTTCTACTTTTTTTTAAATTCTTTAAAAAAAAAATCTTATTGTGTTTATTTTTTCCGAGCTGTTACTTTTTTCTTTTTGTTCTCTATCTACTTTTTCCCTACGTTTCTTTCGTTTCTTTTTATCTAGCTTTTTTCTAAATTTTTCCTTCTTTTTTTTCTCAGCTTTTCACTACTTTTTTATTTTGGTATTTTGTTTCCTTTTTGTTCTATTCCCCCCTTCTTTTAA
>NC_142355.1:5025161-5105161 GCF_059441175.1 Urocampus carinirostris
TTGCGCTTTTTTGGGGGCTTTGGAGAGAGACAAGTGAGAGCACTTGAAACTGTCACATAGTACTTTCATGGCCCACTGCTACCATCTGCTCACCTAGGGAAGGGGATTAGGTTACCCACATATGCTCGTACATGCGTGCTCATACAAATTCATCATGGCGCAGGCGAGATCGCGGCCTAGTCTGCGTGTGTTTAAGTCTTTGTGTGTATAACTTTAGGGGCGGCAGTAGCTCAGGAAGTAGAGCGCTCGTCTTGAGATCAAGGGATCCAAGTTCGAATCCCGGCTCCTCTGTGTTACATGCCGAAGTGTCCTTGGGTAAGACACTGAACCCCTAATACCCCCAATAAGCAGGTTAGCGCCTTACATGGCTGCTAGGCCGCTATTGGGAAATGTGGAGCACATTGTAAAGCGCTTTGGGAAGTCATTGACTTGAAAAGCGCTATAAAAATACAGATCATCATGTATAACTACTTGTATGGTTGTCTCGCACCCACAAAGCTTTTCAGCATTTATGTCCACGTCTTGATTACTGGATCTGTGTTTTCAACATAACGGTGGATCCAGTAACATTCCATATTCATCTTGGAGCCCGTAGTCACCTACCTGTATCACTTTCATATCAAGTCCGCCTATGTGTCGAGCCCATAACAAGGGTTACACATTAAACTGACACGTGATAGGCAATGTTCACAGAAGAGAATCATCTTGAGTATTCATATATCTGTATTAGAGAGGTACTTACAATGACAGTAGCAAATTTCAGGAATTTCCTTACTTGTAGTCAATGTTCCCTCTAATTTTCCTTTCGGGTCTGAGCGTTTACACAAAGTCGGCGAGCAGCGCTTGAAACAACAGTGAGCAACCATAGTCCCAAGTGTGGCAAGATAATTAATTATCAAACATGTCCAAAACTTGACATCACGTTACATTTTGCTGAGTTTCCGGCAATGCAAAATTATTTTTCTCTTTTGAATGAATTGCAAAGGTTGTACGGCCTACAAACGTCGTTTGTTCTTACAATTCTTTCACAAGATATCCATTTCTTTTTTATTTCCTGATATATTTTGTCGTATAATATTAACACTTTTGGGGGCTTATTTAGTCGGTTGTAAGATACAGAACTGTACTTAATCACATTTTTTAGTGGAAGTACAATGATGTCAACAGGATTCATTTGATATAATTGGAAATGATTTGAATGCAACACAAACGTTTTCTTCTTTTTTCCGTGTTTTTTTCTACTTTTAAAAATTCCTTTAAAAAAAATCTCATTGTGTTCATTTTTTCCGAGCTGTTCTTTTTGTTATCTATTTACTTTTTTCCTACATTTCTTTCTTTTCTTTTTTTCTGGCTTTTTTCTAAATTTCTCCTTCTTTTTTTCTCTTCCTTTTGTTTCTTTTTTTCTCAGCTTTTCACTACTTTTTCAGTTTGGTATTTTTTTCTTTTTTGTTCTTTTCCCCCCTTCCTTTAAGTCATGTTGTGCATAATTTTACATAATATTTGGTCATGTTGGGATTAAAGAAGCAAAAACAACCCGACGCGCCGTCTAGGACCCGAAAGAGCCGGTTCCTTTTAGTGAGCCGACCCGAAGAAGCCGGTTCCCCGACAAACTCTACTAACTTTACTCAACTTCGTTCTCCTTCGACTTGACTTCAAAATACCGCATTTAGGACACAACGTCAGGGGAACCCGTGTGTTTTTACCTTCATGCACTGTAACTTTGACTTAAGTTGCTTCTTAATTAGTAATTTTGAGCCCTGATTTTTGTGCGCTGGCTAGATTTTCTTGTGCGCTGAGAATGTGCGACCAGTGCGCAATTACAGCACTCAGAGGGAACACTGCTTGTAGTTAAAGTCAGCAAAGACCTGTTTGTCAGGTGTCTCCTTGAATTTGTTAGGGATATAAAGAGTAATGTTACGCACTTTACCGCTTCCAAAAACTGTAGGGGGCAAAAAATGTATTTGTTAAATCTATTCAATACTTTTTTGATCACAACACCTTAAGTGCAATACATGTGCTGATAAACATACTTTTCCCCTTCTTTCAAGCAGTCAGTGAGTCTTTAGTGTTTGGTTTCCAGACCTGAAGAATTTGTTGTGATGCTTTGGTGTATCACCAATAAACATGTATTCATGTATTCTTAGATTTGTATATACAGAGTAGTTTGCCTCCCTTGTGGTCGGAGTCACTAAAGCACCCTGATATGGCAAAAATATTTTACTAACTGAATTATCCGAATAGTCCGACTGGGATCAAGTGAATCATTTTTCCCTGTACTACAAATCCCTAGTGCCCTGCGGCATCAGAATATGCGGTAGGAGGGAATCAGCCGATTATTTGAATGGGTTTAAACGCTCACGGAATTAGAAAATGAAAGGACAGAAACATTTCAATCAGACTTGTTGCGGTCGGACTAATAACCAAATCAGATTTAAGAGCAGTAGTACTATTTAATCCCTGTATGTACAAGTAGTCCCTGTTGTGTGTATGGACTTGTGCTAGTGAACAGTGTTCCCTCTAAGCTGCGCGCGTGCACAGTTGCGCACTGCTCGCACCTTCTCAGCGCACAAGAAAATCTAGCCAGCGCACAAAATTGAGGGCTCGAAATTACTAATTAAGAAGCGGCTTAAGTCAAAGTTACAGTGCATGAAAGTAAAAATACACGGGTTCCTCTGACGTTGTGTCCTAAATGCGGTATTTCGAAGTCGAGTCGAAGTAGAACGAAGTTGAGTAAAGTTAGTAGAGTTTGTCGAGAACCGGCTCCTTCGGCTCAGCTCACTAAAAAGAACTGGCTCTTCCGGGTCCTTAACAGCTCTTCAGGTTGTTTTTGCTTCTTTCATCCCAACATGACCAAACATTATGTAAAATTATTCACAAAATGACCTAAAAGAAGGGGGAATAGAACAAAAAAGAAAAAAATAACAAAATGAAAAAGTAGTGGAAAGCTGAGAAAAAAAGAAACAAAAGGAAGAGGAAAAAAGAAGAAATATTTTAGAAAAAAGCCAGAAAAAAGAAAAGAAAGAAACGAAGGAAAAAAGTAAATAGAGAACAAAAAGAAAAAAGTAACAGCTCGGAAAAAATAAACACAATGAGACTTTTTTTAAAGGAATTAAAAAAAAAGTAGAAAAAAAAAACACGGAAATAGAAGAAAAAAGTTTGTGTTGCATTCAAATAGTTTCCAATGATATCAAGTGAACCTTGTTGCCAACATTGTAGTTCCACTAAAAAATGTGATTAAATACAGGTCTGTATCTTGCAACCGACTAAATAAGCCCCCCAAAATGTTAATATTATGCGACAAAATATATCAGTAAAAAAAAAAAAAAATGGATATCTTGTGAAAGATTGTAAGAACAAACGACATTTGTAGGCCGTACAACCTTTGCAAAAATACATGAGTCAATTCATTCAAAAGTGAAAAACATTTTTGCATTGCCAGGAAACTCAGCAGAATGTAACGTGATGTCAAGTTTTGGACATGTTTGATAATGACTTAGTTGCCACACTTGGGATTGCTGTTGCTCACCGTTGTTTCAAGCGTTGCTTACCGACTTTGTGTGAACGCTCAGACCCCTGGAAAATTACAGGGAACATTGTTGAGAGCCATTAATATCTGTGATCGAAAATCACTAGACAGAGGGCACAAACATAACGACAGCAAGGCTAATTTGTCATTTTTTTGGTGATGAAAATCAGCAAAAACTTGTTTATCAGATGTCTCAAAGTTTATAATGAATTGTGAATTGAACACAACCATTAACATTAAGTGTGCGGCCCCACTAAACTAGACCAAAGTTTATGTCTCTTCCACTTTGAAGCTCTTTTTAGATGATGAAAACCTGCTAGAAATCTGAAACGCAGGCTTGTGGTAATTTGTAGGTTTGGAATTCGACCTGTAATGCTGGTGCTGCCGAGAGACATAATTTTACCTTTCAAAATGGAATGAATTCTCCTGGAACCATTCCATGGGGGCATTCTTTGATTTTGGACACAGATTGTCCTGTGTATTCCAAGTGATGTCATGAAATGACTGATGCAAAACCTGCAACACCGTGACTGCCCTTCATAAATCCGCACACACCCTAAAAATCCATCCATGATCAAAACAGCCTCTGCTGGATTATTATAATTATTATAGTTTGCATTCCTTTCTTCTTAATAGAATGCAAACAGAGTTTCTTAAAGACAGCAAGCAAGTTGTCCTTTATTAATAAGTGAAAATGTTTTACTTAGCAAGAAGATTAGCATGCTTCTATTACCCATTTGAAATGAAATTAGCATCACAAGTGTTATCATTATAATAAATAGCATTATTTATAATGTCCTTCTTTTTATGTTGCTATATTGGCTAGAATATTATCTATCTATCTATCTATCTATCTATCTATCTATCTATCTATCTATCTATCTATCTATCTATCTATCTATCTATCTATCTATCTATCTATCTATCTATCTATCTATCTATCTATCTATCTATCTATCTATCTATCTATCTATCTATCTATCTATCTATCTATCTATCTATCTATCTATCTATCTATCTATCTATCTATCTATCTATCTATCTATCTATCTATCTATCTATCTGTCTATCTACTTTGGTCATATCCCTTCAAGAGGGGTGACCGACAGACGGCTAAACACAAACAATAACAAATAAAATAAAACTGGAAAACAAAATAGCAAAAAACACAGACAAAAATGTTTGGACCATGGCCAACCCAATTGCCCAAACACCCAAACAAGTTAGGCACCTCTGCACCTAAGTTGGTCATGCTTTCGTCCCTCCAGATGAAACGGGACACCAGAAAGTGGCCATGTCGGGTCAGGGTGACACAACACACACTTCTGTTCAACACCAGGGCCGGACAGCTTTCACTGGTTTACCCCTTCCGCATCATACGGGTGCCCAGCCCATCCTTAAGAACGCGTCCACAATCCCACTATCCTTTCACAACTACGTTATTAAACTGGTGGAATGTTAGGAAGCATTTTAATGGTTATATTTTAAACTGGCTGCAAGGTGATAAGGATTAATTATTGTTGCTAATGTTCCTTATTGATGCCGTCTAGTCAATCGAACGCCTGATTGAGACAAGTGTTTGTGCATAGAGCATGCAGTGTTCTTGTTTGACCGCGTCCCTGCATCCTAGACGCATCATTTTTGCTGGGGACGCATTGGGTCGAATCAATGTGCGTCCCCGGGACACAACGTTTTTGACACCAAATTGTCAATGTTACCCGATTACTTTTTTTTTTTTTTTTATAACAAAGATTTCCCGCTCTCCAAACTTTTCGTCAGGCAGATCCGCCATTGTTGTTTTGGTCTCGCGCCGATCTCGGCAAACGAGATCTCGTTGCTTCGAGATGACGTCATTGTCGTGGCGGTTGTCGAATAAAAGAGAAGTATGCCTCCGAAAAAAACAGTTGGTGTTAGGTGCAAATCAACAAAAAATTGGTAATTTCTTCAGGGTCGGTAACAAGTCGAAACATAACACGGAAAGTGGTAACAACGGCAATAGTTCCGGCTTGAAAAAACGGCGGAGAAATTCTTCAGAAGACCGCGAAGGCAAGGAAAACACATGTTTTGAAGCGAAGGATTCGACGAAAGAAAATAAACAAAAGAATACTAGCAAGAAAATGACTTTTCTGCCATAATGGACTAAATTATATTCTTGGTGACGCTATGAGGAGGATGATAATGGATTGGACCTTGAGAAGGCATTCAAACTATGGTGAGACAGCAAACCATGAAGACTATATGAACTGAAAAAATTGAAGTGATAACTGCTTTGTATTACCAATTAACTGTGATCATTAAAACTGCAAGAATAAATAAATATTTCAGCAATATTATTTTGTATATTGTACAATATTGTGAACTGAAAAATCTGAAGTGATAACTTCTTTGTATTGCCAATTAACTGTGATGATTAAAACTGAATGAATATATAGATTACTATAATTATTTCAGCAATACTATTTTGTACAATGTACAATATTGTTGTGAACTGAAAAATCTTGAAGTGATAACTGATTTGTACCAATAAACTGTGATGATTAAAACTGAATGAATATATAGATTTAGATTATATATTTGTCGCTGAATGGCAGCATGGTGGCGCAGTGGTTAGCGCATGTGCGGCACAGTTCACGTCTTGGGAACCTCCTGCGTGGGTTCAAATCCAGCTCCAGACTTCCTGTGCGGAGTTTGTATGTTATCCCTGTGCTTGCGTGGGTTTCCTCCGGGCACTCCGGTTTCCTCCCACATTCCAAAGACATGCATTTCAGGTGGATTGGCCGGTCCAAATTGTCCCTAGGTGTGATTGAGCGAGTGAGTTGTCTGTCCCTGTGTGCCCTGCGATTGGCTGGCAACCAGTTCAGGGTGTCCCCTGCCCACTGCCCAATGATTGCTGGGATGGGCTCCAGCACCCCCGCTACCCTACTGAGGATAAGCGGTGTAGCTAATGAGATGAGATGAGATTTGTCGCCGATTTACAATTTCAACCGCGATAACACTAAATTTTGGGGACCCATAGATCTCTGTTGGGACCCATAGATTTGTGAGCATGGGACCCATCACTTTTCACAGGTAAAATGAACACTGAGCATGTTTCTGTTCGGTCGGTTATGCACGGACAGACTTTAAATTTAAAGCAAAACAAAGCTAATAAAAGCTTCTCATCTCTAGTATTACAATAAAAACAACAGTTCTGTGTGGCCAAGTGTTTGGCCTGTGTTCTTACAGAGACATGGACTCAGAACAATCTATGCTTGCGTAAAAACAAGGTTACTAAAATGAAAACCCTAAAAAACGGGGGACCGATCATTGCCAAGAAAAACAAAGAACGTCTCGAGTTAAGAACAATTATCCATGTTTTTAGGTCTGTTGGTCGGCCAAGGGACTTGACAAATAGCTCAGCTAATACTGTTTGTCGGTGCGTGATGGAGAGATTTGATAATGGTCCTCACAGGGCACCTGGGTAGCCGCTAACCACCTCATTAAGGTTGGTCGGTGTATGAGAATTCCCATGGCCACACCGCTGCCATCTGCTGTTTGACAATCAGCGCAGGGAAAATGTCCTTCAGAAAAAAGTGTGTCTACTTTTAATCGCAGTCCTCGTTTTTCAAGGTCATTATAGATGGACCGAATGCGAGGAGACGACCCGCGTCTTGTCGATGTAGCAAGAAACCATTACATTTTGTGTTTAGATAATGTACATATGAAGTGTATGCCCTTACAAAATGGTGTATTTTCCCTTACAAAATACAAAATAATCTTACACCATATTTTTTTAGCAGTTTATTTATGTAGTTTAACATGTTATATTGTACAGGTGTTTCGTTATAACATATATATTGTGACTTAACATTTTGTTGTGAGATACTGAGTTGCTCGACATGAATGAGGTTTATTATAAAAAAGGTTCAAAAATGAAGTAGCTTTGACGTTCACTGTAGAAGGAAAAAAACATGCAAGTCTTTTTCCCTTTTTTTATTTTATACTTCCTTTTTTTCTTAACTTCTTTATACAACATAATATTTCGTGATATAATGCATCAAAGCAAGTGAGCCGTTTGAGAGCCGGCTCTCTTCAATGAGTTGAGCCAAAAAAGCCGGTTCTCTAAAAAGAGAGGGACTTCCTTTCACTACATAACTACCACATGAAATCCGAGGCTGCGGACGCATGCGCACAGTAGCATCAAACCACTCGCTTCGTTTGCAACGAAAAAAAAAAACGATACCGAGATAGAGGCTACCGCGGTGAACTCGTTTGACTTGATTGATTTGCCGTTTGGTCATAGTCCCTGTATACCGGATGGTACCCACAATTGACAAATTTGCGTTTTTTTCCGTACGGATTTTCTTGTACGTCGTAGACGTCTCAAAATGCATAATAAACGTACTTTGTACAACAAATACGTACAGGTTGACAGGTATGAAGTTTGCTCTCAGAATTTATGTGAAAATAATGAGCAAAAGCACGGATTAGATTAGATTTTCTTTGGTATTGTTGTAATTTTGAAATATGCATATATATATAGTAATGATTATATGAGTTATTTATTCAGAACCTCTCTATTATCCCAGCCATTTAATACACCTTCATTTATTTAGTCATAATCAATGCGCTTCATGAATATTCATATATTTAAATGTAACGAGTTTCCTTTTGATATAATCACTTGACTTCTTCATATATACATTCATCCAGTTGTTATTGAGTCTCTAAATTGTTTAAGTGCCGTATTTTCCGCACTATAAGGCGCACTGGGTTATAGGGCGCCCCCCCAAAAATAGTTTTTGGTCCTATATTTTCCATACATAAGGCGCACCGGATTATAAGGCGCTACAATGGGAACGTGGACAAAACAGTCAGATAGTTCAGTCAAACTTATTACCCCCTTAACATTCCCAAAGCTTGCAAAGAAGCAAATACATGTCTCAGACATGTACGGAAACAGTGTCTGTACGATGTCACCAATCACTCAAATGCATCGTTCCAAATATCATTTGGAAGGTTAAAGTCTTGGGATTCAAGAAATGCCAAACATTTCTTAGTTTCCATTTTATTTTTTGCTGGCCACTGTGTGGACAGCAAAGTAAGAATTTCATTGTGCAGGGAAACGGGGTTCTTTACTGCGCATATGACAATAAACACTTTGAATTGAATTTAGTTTAAAAATAGACTCATCACAGAAACATCAAGATCGCTCTAAAAAAAGATACCGGGAAAATATAAATCCGCATAGCTCACCTAAGTTCTCTTGCAGCCATCACGTTCAATAATGAGACGTAACCATGGTCTTCTTAAAATCGTGAGTGTAGTAAATCCAGGAGAGTCAAATATTTACAAATACAAAATAGTAAAAAATGTTTTCTCTATGCCGTAGTGCAACCCAACGTGTGATTCACATTCATCTGTTTCGGCCAATTGCAGGCTTTGTTTCGCCCCTTTAGCCTATGCGAGCCTGTAAATGATAAAAAGGATCCGCCCCCTTTACCTCCGAATAACTTTAGCCAATAGTGACTGATTCAAATGATGATTGACACATTGGTTAGGAAATGAAACGCCGGTATATAAATCCCAGCATGCACCGCGGACTACTTCTCCTTGCGACTTAATATTGATCCATATATAAGGCGCACTGTATTATAAGGCGTATGGTCAGCTTTTGAAAAAAATAAAGGCTTTTAGGTGCGCCTTATAGTGCGTAAAATACGGTAGTGTTTTTAGTTTGTGTTTGCCAAAGCCAGTGTGAAATAAACAGGTTTATTTTTGTCAGAACCTCCTAGTAAAAAAGCGATTGTCAGCCATTTAGACATCACTCTTGTGAAACACACACCTTTGTCCTGTACCTCATTTATGCTAGGAATATTCTGTAATAAATTCCTCAACCGAACTCTTCAGCTCAAGTGCTTGTTTTACCCAAGGCAACCCGGCTGTTAAACAAACAAGTTTTGGAAAAAACAATTAAGCCATCCATACTTAAAAAAACATTTAAGAAACGAAAAAGAAAAATTTTTAACCACATTATTCTAAACATTCAGGAAAGGAAACAGTTTTCAGATAAATCGAATTATGTTCTACTTCTTAATATTCAAAGCAGTAGAATGCTATAAAATACACGGTAAGGGAAGAGTCAAGTCCAGGGGTGTCAAACTCCTTTTAACTCGGGGGCCACACGATAGAACAAACATTCTGTCGGGGGCCGGACTGATAGATTGAGGAGAAAGAAAAAATACAAAGAAGAAGGGAAAAAGAGAGAGGGTGGGACAAAGAACAAGAGACAGGAAGAAAGAGAGAGCAAGAGAATATGAGAAACAAAATAAATAAAAAGAGAAATAGTGAGAGAGGGGAAAAGAAAGAGAGAAACAAAGAAAACCAAAGAGAAATAGAAAAAGAGAAGGAGAGAAGGAGAGAAAAGTAAGGAGAGAAAAACAGAAGGGGAGAAAGAGAGAAGAGGAAAGAGAGATAAAGAAAGAGAGAAAAGAGAAAACAACAGAATAAAGGAAGGGAGAGCAAAGAAGGTAAAAATACATGGAGAGAAAGAGAAGAAAGAGATAGAAAAGGAAAAAAAGGAAGAGAGAGCAAAAGAAGGTGAAAAGACAGAGAGAAAAAGAGACAAAGAGGAATAAAAAAAAAGAGACAGAGTGAAAGGGAGAGAGATAGAGAGTGAGAGAAAAAGGAAGAGAGAGAGAGAGAGAGAGAGAGAGAGAGAGAGAGAGAGAAATACAAGTACAGCATTTGAGAAAGATAAGAGGGATAAAGAAATAAGAGAAAAAGGGAGGGAAAAGGAGAGAGGGCGGGACAAAGAAAGAAAAACAGAGAGAGGGAGAGAGCGTGAGAAACAAAACAGATAAAAAGTCTCAAGAGAGGGTGAAAAGAAAGGGAGAGGAAGAAAGAAATCCAAAGAGAAATAGAAAAAAAAAACGGAGAGAACAGAGAAAAGAAAGCGCAAAGGGTAGGAAGAGAGAAAGAGAAAAGGAAAAAAGGAAGTTAGATCAAAATAAGTTAAAAAGACACAGAGAGAGAAAGAGGCAAAGAGCAACAAAGGAAGGGAAAAAGACACAGAGAGTGAAAGAGACTGAAACAAAGAGCGGGAGAAAAGGGGTGGAAAAGAGAAAGAGAGAGAGAGAGAGAGAGAGAGAGTGCGTACAGAATACAAGTACAGTGTCTTTGTTCGAGGCACCTGGCTTTGGCAACATCAAGTGGACATAGTTCAACCTGCAGATCGTTTTTCTCTTGCGCTTCCCTCAGCGTTGTCTCGCGGGCCGGATTCAATCCCTTAGTGGGCCTGATCCGGCCCGCGGGCCGCCTCTTTGACACCCCTGTTCAAGTCCATTGTTGTGATGAGTTCATTGAGTGCATGGTTGCTAAACACAACTTCCTGCCCGTGAAAATTTGCTCAGAATATGAAGAATTTTGTTCTGAGCAGCCAGAAGTCGAAAGGGGAACAAGCAACATGTTTATCTTATCTTCAACCTCCTCACTCCCAATTTCTAACATACAGTTCACTGACATTATCTAACCTCATATATTTACCATTCTCAGTGGAACTGCGCCTGTTGAGGATCACCCGGACAGATAATGGATAGGCTGTTTACGTATTAATGTATAAATAATTCTTATAAAATCCTGCTAAAACCTCCACTGAGGGGGCGCATATTTTGCAAAACCACCGTTGGCATCGGTGCTTGTTGATATAAAGAAAAGGAAAAACACAGACCATTTGTTAGGAGCAATGTTGGAGCTCAGGGAAAAAATTTTAGTGACCATAAAACAAGGGTGACAGACTCATTTTAACTCGGGGGCCACACGATAGAACAAACATTTTGTCGGGGGCCGGACTAGTAGATTAAAGAGAAAGAAATAGAGGGATAAAGAAATAAGAGAAAGAGGGAGGGAAAAGGAGAGAGGGCGGGACAAAGAAAGAAAAAGAGAGAGAGGGAGAGAGCGTGAGAAACAAAAGATAAAAAGTCGTGAGAGAGGGGGAAAAGAAAAGGAGAGGAAGAAAGCAATCCAAAGAGAAATAGAACGAAAGAAGGAGAGAAATGAAAAAAGAAAGCGCGAAGGGTAGGAAGGGAGAAAGAGAAAAGGAAAAAAAAGGAAGTTAGAGCAAAAGAGGTTAGCAGGCACAGAGAGAGAAAGAGACAAAGAGCAACAAAGAAAGAGAAAAAGAGAGATACAGAGTGAAAGAGACAGAGTGGGAGAAAAGGGGTGGAAAAGAGAGAAAGATAGAGAGAAAGAAATACAAGTACATTGTCTTTGTTCGAGGCACCTGGCTTTGGCAACATCAAGTGGACATATTTCAACCTGCAGCTTGGTTTTCTCTTGCGCTTCTCTGAGTGTTGTCTCGCGGGCCGGATTCAATCCCTTAGCGGGCCTGATCCGGCCCACGGGCCGCCTGTTTGACGCCTGTGCCATAAAACAATACCAGACTTTGGTTTGCGTGCATGTGTGTTTCTGGATGTATCTACGTTTTGACTATTTTTCTAAATAAATATCAAAAACAATGGAAACTTGACATTGCGGTGTTCTTTGGCCATTGGTACTGTGAGTAGAGGTAGTGGATACTGAAAAATCTGGAATAGATCCAATACAAGTACCGTAAATTCCGGAATATAAGCCACTACTTTTTTCCCAAACGTTCAACCCTGCGGCTTATTCAGTGATGCGGCCAATTTATGTCATTTTTCTAACGGCCGCCAGCGGCGCTCGAGTACAAAAGGTAAGATTTAGACCGGTGGAATTAATGCGCAGAGGAAGACTGCAACTTCTTAGCTTGTGCACAAATTAAATTAGCGTAGACATATCCTCATCATGCAAATTGCAAAAAAAAGGCACATGGCGCAACTTTCAAGCTAATCACAATCGAGCAGTCCGATAAAGAAGGAAACAGAGCTACCGCGTGTAAACTTTACTTTGAAAGCGTGATGCTGGCGCGCTTATGAATAAGGGAGCGTGGGTTGACGTCTATATGACAAAGTCTCTTTCCCATACCGAAGGAAGACGATTTTGATGACGTCAGTTATAATATGGTAGATAGGAACGGTTTACCGTGTTTATTTCAAGTACAGTATGTTTTTTTAATAGAGCTGTTTACTGTGTTGAGAGCGTGTTGTTAGTAGCGTTTTGCTACCCTTCACAGGCACGGTTTGGGATGAAAGTTATAATATTATTATCAAAGCTTTGAAAACTCTCTCGGTGTACCGTCTTTCTTTGTAAATATGTGTAGCCATGTGTAATATGTATTTGCAACTGTATATTTTTTTAATGTATTTATTTGAGACACTTATTCTGATATGTTTTGTACGCGCAAATGAGAAAGAAGGGGCGGGGCAAACGCGGGCTGACGGGAAGTGGAGTAAAGGTGCAACGTGTTTGTGGATATATATCTTTCCCACCCTTACCCTTGGAAATATACACTTTTTTTCTTGGATTACTTTCAACGGGCACCCGGACTCTGCAGGTCTGCATTAAATTTTAACTACCGGTATCATTTTCCGTTCATTTTGCCGGCTATGTTTTTTTAACTTTACCGGGTATGGGTTAATTTCGTGTTTGAATTGCGTTCTTTCAATGTGGCCGCGTGCGGCTAATATACAGGTGCGGCTTGTGTATATACAAAATCGGTTTTCCTCCCGAAATGTGGTGGGTGCGGCTTATAATCAGGTGCGCTCTATAGTCCGGAATTTACTCTATAGTCCGGAATTTACAGTAAATACACGGTAGTATCAACTGATACCAATTCGATAGCGATACTGTTTGGTTGGAAATGTTATGATTTTTGAATAATTAAATTCCCCCCCTGAGTTAGTTTGTAATTACGAGAGCTCAAATATTTTAGGCACTAAACATTTTTCATGTTTTTATTTCATAAATAGATTGCAAACTTTAACTGTATAAAAAATAGAAACATTTCACTTACAACTGTTTCAGAACAAAAGCCAGAGTCGAACCTAAAAAAGCAGCAATATAATGAAACTACAAATACTGTTACTAGAAAACTCGAATTTCTTCCGTTGCACCATATTCTGAAAAAAAAAAAAAAAAAAACGTCAATAATGCAAATAAAGAGACAATTGTATGTCAATGGCTCTGTTTCCATAGTGACAATGTTTTTGTAAATGAACATTAACATGTTGACATTTTTGGTTGCAGCTTGTTGCGCTCTGCTGGAGGAGTTTATTTCGTGTGTTTATGTAAATATGTGGTGGTGCAACAGTAGCAGACCACTTTACCACAAAAATTATACCTGAAATGAAAAAAAAAGTCCATACTGTGTTGCACTTCCAGTGTTTCACTTTAGTTTTTAGCTTCTGGTGGGACAGGGTGCTTAGCCTGTCAGTCACAAATAGGCATAAACTTAGAGATGAGTTAAGGGCACTGGGTGAGAAAGAGGACTGTGCTTTTTACATAAAAAAGTGGTGCCTTGAGGAAATTCGTGGAAGGGTGAAGTATAGATACTAGGACAATAGCATCAATCCAAGTACAGTGGAACCTCGGTTTTCGAACGCCTCTCAGTTCGAACAAATCGGAGTTGGACCAAAAATTTCGAGAAATTCTTGCTTCGCTGTTCGGTCAAAAAAACGGAGTTCGAACGCCGGTAATGTGTGAGTGCGTAGGCTAGGGTGCGTACGGGTGTAGATGGCTCTTTTCGTGACCAACTGTTATCGCGTGCGGATGTGCTTCTTTTTGCTTTCGCTTTTAATATAGGTGCACGAAGCGTTTTAGCCCCTAATTATGCCTCCGAAGAAAGTCAGTGCAAGCAGCAAAGTTGCTACAGGTGAAAAAAGAAAAGTAGTGCGTACAACTATTGCATTTAAGAAAGAAATAATAGCAAAAAATGAAGGAGGTGTGCGAGTGTCTGATCTTGCTAGGGAATACCCCACTGTCTACCTGCGCCTCCTGCTGACCACCACAAAGGTAAGAAATCCTATTCATATCTATTTGTTTATCCTTTTTTTTATTTTTACACGTTCATGTTAGCGTCATCTTTCGTACGGAAGATTACGATAAAGCGAAAGTATGATTAGCCTGGGTTAGCATTATGTTTACGTTGAACATTCAGGGTGTTGGAACGTAGCCGAACTTTCAGGTGTGTTGGAACGGAGCCCCCTTTCCAATGAACCGCTCACCGCTTGTTGTGGAGACCCTGGTGCTAAATGACTTTTAAACGACCTGATTTTTTTTATTTTTACAGGTTCATGTTACCGTAAACTTTCGTACGGAAGATTACGATAACGCGTACGTACGATTAGCCTGGGTTAGCTTTATGTTTACGTTAAACATTCAAGGTAAACATTCAGGATGTTAGAACGGAGCCCAACTTTTAGGGTGTTGGAACGCAGCCCCCTTTCCAATGAACCGCTCACCACTTGTTGTGGAGATCCGGGTGCTAAATGACTTGTAAACGACCTGATTTTTTTTATTTTTACAGGTTCATGTTAGCGTAAACTTTCGTACGGAAGATTACGATAACGCGTACGTACGATTAGCCTGGGTTAGCTTTATGTTTACGTTAAACATTCAAGGTAAACATTCAGGGTGTTGGAACGGATTAAAACGATTTACATTATTTTTAATGGGAAAAAAGATTTCGGCGATCGAACAAATCGGTTTTCAAACAGGGTTCTGGAACGGATTATGGTCGAGAACCGAGGTTCCACTGTATTCGCTTAGTATTGATCAGACCGATATTTGGATCTATTCGTATTCCTTATTCTGAGAGAACTTTTAGTCTAAAATAACTTGTTGAATAAATCAATAACACACATCAAAAATTAAAGCTTATTTGGAATTTCTTCTTGAGTTTACATTCTTAAAAACCTAAAGAGCAGTTGGATAGATAGATAGATAGATAGATAGATAGATAGATAGATAGATAGATAGATAGATAGATAGATAGATAGAAAGATAGATAGATAGATAGATAGATAGATAGATAGATAGATAGATAGATAGATAGATAGATAGATAGATAGATAGATAGATAGATAGATAGATAGATAGATAGATAGATAGATAGATAGATAGATAGATAGATAGATAGATAGATAGATAGATAGATAGATAGATAGATAGATAGATAGATAGATAGATAGATAGATAGATAGATAGATAGATAGATAGATAGATAGATACTTTATTCATCCCCGAAGGGAAATTCACATTTCCAGCAGCATCCCTTCGCTGAGAACAATACAATAATAAAGCAAAAAGAATACAATATACAAATACCCAGTGTGACGTGCAAATGCCCACTGTAGCGTGTTATATAGAATAACTAAATAGTGCTACACAGAATACATATTGGAATAAGATTCGGTAATATGCAATGTAGGTGGTGTGGTTTACTGTGGGCTTTTACTCTGCCGGGTAGAGTTAAAGAGCCTCACGGCATGAGGAAGAAAAGATCTCTTCAGTCTGTCCGTGGTACAAGACAGTGACAGCAGTCTGTCACTGAAACTGCTCTTCTGTCTGGAGATAATGCTGTGTAGTGGAATTGGAGTTGGAGACACATAGACAGATTTGTCTTCTCGCGAGGCTTTAAATCTGCCACTGAAGTCGCCAGTTTTGTCAACTGTCGATCCCCGCCCCCTTTCCTTCCTACCCCCAGCCCATGTGCAGGCTACTCTGCCAAAGACAACAGAGGGAGCTGCCAGGAAACACTTGAGTTTGTTTAACTCGCATGGCACGGACCTCTGTGCTTCCCTACCCCTGCTGTCAGTCTTCATCTATTTTATTGACTCTCAAACTGGATCAACTTTATCTTTTCCTGCCAAAACACATCAAGGGGTGTTCTGTGCACCTTTGTGCGAGGACCGCGTCACCAACGAGGCTGCTACTCTATTTTTGCAAAACTGGGTATAAAGTAGGGATTTGTGGCATTCCCAATGAAGTGCCATGAACAGAAGTTCAAATCGGGAGAGTTGGTTGACGCAAGGTCAGCTCACTAAAGAAACGCAGCGTGCGTCAATCGAATATGTAATGGAACGATACGATTTTGAGGCAAATGTGATGAAAACGTAATCCTCTTCTTTAGCAGACTTGTCAATTGTTTTATTAATGGCAGATAGATGTTGTACTCTGATAGAACCGGCTTCTTCGGCTCGGCTCGCTAAAAGGAACCGACTCTTTCGAGTCCTAAACGGCTCTTCAGGTTCTTTTTGCTTCTTTGATCCCAACATGACCAAATATTATGTAAAAAGATGCACAAAATGACTTAAAGGGATGGGGGAAAGGAACAAAAAAGAAAAAAATACTAAAAAGAAAAAGTAGTGAAAAGCTGAGAAATAAAGAAACAAAAGGAAGAGAAAAAAGAAGTAAACATTTTGAAAAAAAGCCAGAAAAAAAGAAAACAAAGAAATGTAGGAAAAAAGTAAATCGAGAACAAAAAGAAAAAAGTAACAGCTTGGAAAAAATAAACACAATGAGATTTTTTTTAAAAGGGATTAAAAAAATAAAAATAAAAAACAGGGAAAAAGAAGAAAACGTTTGTGTTGCATTCAAATAATTTCCAATTATACCAAGTCAATCTTGTTGCCAACATACATGTTTGGCATATATTCATTCATTCACAAACACTGGGGGAAAAATATTTTCATGTTTGGCATCAAATGTGTGTACTGCTTTGTTTTAATGGTTGAGTGAATGCAATATTACACCTGAACCAACTCACTGCACAACACAAACTAAACATGACCTCTAGAGGCTGGAGAGAGCATTTGGTTTACATTTATTAAAAAAAGAAAATCATAAGTTTAAATAAAATTGACCTAGAGACTCGCTTCGTTTTTGGACCTACGGTACTCATAAACTTATGGCATGCCTGATTAATCATCGTATCCAGCCCGCGGGCTATATATTTGACACGCCTGCTCTAATGGCTTGTGCAGCTACATAAATAGAGGGCTAACAACTTTGGTTTCTTAAATTACTACAATAAACATTTCTGACATACCTGTGTGATATAATCTTTGTTTCCTTATGGGTCAAACTCTGAAATTGATACTTGGGGCAGTCTTTCAATCACCTTTTTTAGAACTATTTACAACATTGACTCGATTTATCTTTCGTGCCTATAGGCCGTTTTGGCGTGAATTCTTTTTGAGACAGTTCCCTCAAAAACAAAGGAACCGAAACTCTAAAAGTTCAAGTCAAGTCAAGTCAAGTCATTTTTATTTGTATAGCCCTAAATCACGAAGAGTCTCAAAGGGCTTCACAGATTGTTACACTATATTACACAAACTATTTTCAACCGACAAGAGGAGTAGGTTATTCATATGCAATGGAGTAGAAGTGAGTTTTAAGTTTAGATTTAAACATTTCCACTGAGGTTGCAGATCGAATCTCAGGGGGAAGAGCATTCCACAGCACCGGTGCCCGGATGGAGAACGCTCTCGAACCAGCAGAAGACTTTTTTGCTCTCGGGATCATCAGAAGACCAGCACTCTCAGATCGTAGGTTTCGGACCGGGACATAGTGGCAGATCAGATCTGAAAGATAAGAGGGAGCAAGTCCATGTATGATTTTGTACAATACTAAGAGAACTTTGAAGTCACATCTTTGGCTAACTGGGAGCCAATGCAGGTTAGCCAAAATCGGTGTTATGTGATCGTACTTTTTTGTCCTGGTTAAGAGCCTCGCTGCGGCATTTTGTACTAGCTGAAGAGACTTGATTCTGGACTTCGGGAGACCGGAGAGTAGTGCATTGCAGTAATCGAGACGGGAGGTAACAAATGCATGAATTATTGTTTCCGCATCAGACTGAGACAGTATTGAACGGATTTTAGCAATGTTGCGAAGATGGAAGAAGGCAGTTCTAGTAATTTGCTTTACATGCATCTCAAAGGATAGATCAGGGTCAAATATGACACCTAAATTTTTAACTGAGTCACTCTGTGTGATGTGACATTTGTCAATGTTCACAGCAGTTTTTGAGAATAAGTCCCGGCATTTAGAAGGACCAATGACTAACATTTCAGTCTTTTCAGAGTTAAGACGCAAGAAATTGAGTGACATCCACTCTTTTATCTCAGTGAGACAGGCCTCCAAATTTCCACAGTTTAATGTCAAAGTTGAGACTGTGTTTTGATTTACATCAGTTCAACAATAGCCACTTGTTTTTCGACACCTAAACTACCCTTTGATAAATAATGTCTGAAGTTGTACAGATTTTTTTTCCTTTAATTTTCTTATTTTATTACATATTTTTCTAGATTAGAAAAAAAATACCATAACATGAGCAAATGAACTGCTTAAACTGAGGATTGTTTCTTACTTGTAGTATGAATTTCTTCTCTTCAAGGAAATGGCTGAATAGTATCTGAAATAATCTCATCTCTCATCTCATTAGCTGCACCGCTGATCCTCAGTAGGGTCGCGGGGGTGCTGGAGCCCATCCCAGCAATCATCGGGCAGTGGGCAGGGGACACCCTGAACTGGTTGCCAGCCAATCGCAGAGTATCTGAAATAATAAGAAGAAATCTGCCAACATAACAAAAAATGCTTTTACGATATTTACAGCATTTTTCTTTTCCTATTTTCCCTCCAAAAATATATAATCTGTGTCATATTTTTAAAAATCGGTTTAGTAGGAAGACTGCTATAAAAAGCTACAAAGTTGAATAACATAGATCAAGCTTTGCACTAGTTCAAGTATTGAAAAAAAAAATTCACCCAGGGGTAAACCACTAAAAATGGTTGAGCACCACTGATCCATGAAAATACATATTTTATCATCTTTTACAGTCATGGATGGAACAATTCCTTGTTAACTAGAAGGGAGATAAACATTGGCACACAGTCACAGCCACGGACAATTTAATATGGCGTTGGACTGAGAGGAAATCGGAGTACCTGGAAAAAACAATGCAAACACAGGAAGACTGATAATTCCACATGAGAAGTCAAGAGTTACAGTGGTTTGCAAAACTATTTGCCCCCCTTAAACTTTGAGACCTTTTGCCACATTTCAGACACAATCATGAAGTGGAACACACTTAATTGGATATTTTAAACTTTTTTTAACAAATTAAAACCGAAAAGGTGGGTGTGCAAAATGATTCAGCCCCTTTACTTTCAGTGCAGCAAACTCTGTCCAGAAGTTCAGTAAAGATTCATTGTTGATCTAGATGACTATCGATGATAAATGGAATCCACCTGTGTGTAATCCAGACTCTGTACAAATGCACCTGCACTGTGATATTTCCCTGCGGGGATGAATAAAGTATGTATTTATCTATCCATCTATCTATCCATCTATCTATCTATCTATCTATCTATCTATCTATCTATCTATCTATCTATCTATCTATCTATCTATCTATCTATCTATCTATCTATCTATCTATCTATCTATCTATCTATCTATCTATCTATCTATCTATCTATCTATCTATCTATCTATCTATCTATCTATCTATCTATCTATCTATCTATCTATCTATCTATCTATCTATCTATCTATCTATCTATCTATCTATCTATCTATCTATCTATCTATCTATCTATCTATCTATCTATCTATCTATCTATCTATCTATCTATCTATCTATCTATCTATCTATCTATCTATCTATCTATCTATCTATCTATCTATCTATCTATCTATCTATCTATCTATCTATCTATCTATCTATGTGAGGTGTCTCAGAGGTGTCTTTAAAGCATAGAGAGCATCATGAAGATTGAGGAACAGGCCGGGCAGGTGCGAGATACTGTTGTGGAGAAGTTTAAAGCTGGATTTGGATACAAAAAAAAATATTTCCCAAGCTTTAAACATCCCAAAGAGCACTATTCAAGCAATAGTATTGAAATGGAAGGAGTATCAGACCACTGCAAATCTACCAAGCCGCCCCCTTAAACTTTCACCTCATACAAAGGGAAAACTAATCAGAGATGCAACCAAGAGGTACATTATCACTCTGGATAAAGTGCAGACGTCTACAGCTGAGGTGAGAGAATCTGTCCGTAGGACAACAATCAGTCGTATACTGCACAAATCTTGCCTTTATGGAAGAGTGGCAAGAAGGAAGCCATTTATTAAAGATATCCATAAAATAGTGTTGTTTAAAGTTTGCCACAAGCCACATGGGAGACACACCAAACATGTGGAAGAAGGTGCTCTGGTCAGATGAGAACAAAATCGAACTTTTTTGCAACAATGCAAGACGTTATGTTTGGCGTAAAAGCAGCTCAGCTCATCACCCTCAACACTCCATCCCCACAGTCAAACATGGTGGTGGGAGCATAATGGTTTGGGCCTGCTTTTCTTCAGCAGGGACAGGGAAGGTGGTTGAAATTGATTGGAAGATGGATGGAGCCTACTACAGGACCATTCTGGAAGAAAACATGATGGAGTCCGCAAAAGACCTGAGACAGACGGAGATTTGTCTTCCAACAAGACAATGATCCAAAACATAAAGCAAAAGCTACAATGGAACGGTTCACCAAAAAACATATCAAGGTGTTAGAATGGCCAAGTCAAAGTCCAGAACTTGAGGATCTGTGGAAAGAACTGAAAACTGCTGTTCAGTCACACTTTCAGTCCAACCTCCCCGAGCTCAAGCTGTTTTGCAAGGAGGAATGGGCAAAAATACCAGTTTCTCGATGTGCAAAACTGATAGAGACATACCCCAAGCGACTTGCAGCTGTCATCGCAGCAAAAGGTGGTGCTACAAAGTATTAACTCAATGGGGCTGAATAATTTTGCACACCCACTTTTTCGCTTTTTATTTGTTAAAAAAGTTTAAAATATCCAAAAAAGTGTGTTCCACTTCATGATTGTGCCCCACATATTGTTGATGCTTCACAAGAAATTCCAGTTTTGTATCTTTACGTTTGAAGTCTGAAATGTTGCAAAAGATCACAGGTTTTAAGGGGGCCAAATAGCCAAAGCCATTGTTAGTCTAAAACACAGGTTCTTTGGTGTGAGTTGAATGTAGAAGAAAGTTTAAAGACTGGATCAAGCATCCACAAATAGAAGACCTACATTTGTTCAAAAGGTTAATGTTTTTGAGGTGTGGATCCATGTGGAAGAGGCATCCCAGCAATCATCGGGCAGTGGGCAGGGGACACCCTGAACTGGTTGCCAGCCAATCGCAGGGCACACAGGGACAGACAACTCGCTCGCTCAATCACACCTAGGGACAATTTGGACCGGCCGATCCACCTGAAATGCATGTCTTTGGAATGTGGGAGGAAACCGGAGTGGCCGGAGGAACCCCACGCAAGCACGGGGAGAACATCCAAACTCCGCACGGGAAGTCCGGTAGCTGGATTTGAACCCACTCAGGAGGTTCCCAAGACCTTAGAACTGTGCCGCACACGCGCTAACCACTGCGCCGCCGTGCTGCCCGAGGTTTAACGTGACAAACAGAAGTTGTTTCACCAAACAAGAACATTTCCAAACCGGAAAAATAATCAAAACTGGAACTGTAACAGGCAAGAAACAACAAACAGGAAACCTAATGAGGTGGTCAAAAAACAAACAAAAAAAAAAACAAGGATGACAATGGCAGAAGAACTCGATGACCCAATCCATTGTAATGTTCCAAATGTCCTTTAAACAGGTTCTAGATCATCGGGCACGAGTGTGTGATAATAGAGCACACCCTCGCCCAGTTCAAACCCCGATTGGGGGCATCTGGTGGTAAGATGAATGTCAGACCCTAATACAATACCTTGTCAGCCAGAAGGGAGATAAACATGGGTATGCAATCACAGCTAAGGACAGTTTTATCTGTTTTTGGACTGAGAGAAAAACAGAGTACCTAGAGAAAAACAATGCATCACAGGAAGACCGAAAATTCCACTTGAAAAGTCAAGAGTCAAGTCTTCAACGCAAGTGAAAGGTTAAAATGATGGACGAAGCATTCACAAAATAAAAACCTACATTTGTCCAAAAACAAGGTACAGTTTCATCAATACTCCATTTTTTTTAACTTTGTAAAGAGTTGTGAGGTGGAAGTGATAAAATGCTCCAGAACTCAAAGAAAGAGGGAGGCAAGGCAAGCAGGAAATACTCAAAACAAACTCCAAAAATCTGAGTGATTGTTTTCCAAAAATATTCCAAGGACAACCATGGAATTTGGAGATAAAATTACGATGAAAACAATGCACAAAGAAGCAAACCAAAACCGGGAAGGGCGCGACACTCAAACATGCCACAAAGGGACGGGAAGAACAACCAGATATACAATCCCATGAAGGCAGAATGACCAGTGAACAAAAAAGAAAACTGGGGCAGGAATTGGAAAGAGGTTATTAGATCACGCAAACAGCTGATGAAAACCAACATAAACAAAACCTCACAAGCAATGTTCCCTGTAATTTTCCACGCTTGAAACAACAGTGAGCAACAGCAATCCCAAGTGTGGCAACTAAGTCATTAGCAAACATGTCCAAAACTTGACATCAAGTTACATGTTGCTGAGTTTCCGGCAATGCAAAATTATTTTTCACTTTTGAATGAATTGACTCATGTACTATTGCAAAGTTTGTACGGCCTACAAACGTCGTTTGTTCTTACAATTCTTTCACAAGATATCCATTTATTTTTATTTCCTGATATTTTTTGTCCCATAATATTAACATTTTTGGGGGCTTATTTAGTCGGTTGTAAAATACGGAACTGTACTTAACCACATTTTTTTAGTGGAAGTACGATGTTGGCAACAAGATTCACTTGATATCATTGGAAATGATTTGAATGCAAAACAAACTTTTTCTTCTTTTTCCCTGTTTTTTCTATTTTTTTTTTAATTCCTTTAAAAAAATCTCATTGTGTTTATTTTTTCCGAGCTGTTACTTTTTTCTTTTTGTTCTCTATTTACTTTTTTCCTATATTTCTTTCTTTTCTTTTTTTCTGGCTTTTTTCTAAATTTTTCCTTCTGTTTATCTTTTTACTTTTGTTTCTTTTTTCTCAGCTTTTCACTACTTTTTCATTTTGGTGTTTTTTCTTTTTTGTCCTATTCCCCCCTTCTTTAAGTCATTTTGTGCATAATTTTACATTGTATTTGGTCATGTTGGGATTAAACAAGCAAAAACAACCCGAAGAGCCGTTTAGGACCCGAAAGAGCCGGTTCATTTTAGTGAGCCGAGCCGAAGAAGCCGGTTCCCCGACAAACTCTACTAATTTTACTCAACTTTGTTCTCCTTCGACTCGACGCCAAAATACCGCATTTAGGACACAACATCAGGGGAACCTTTGTATTTTTACCTTCATGCACTGTAACTTTGACTTGAGTCGCTTCTTAATTAGTAATTTTGAGCCCTGATTTTTGTGCGCTGGCTAGATTTTCTTGTGCGCTGAGAATGGGCGAGCAGTGCGCAATTGCGCACGTGCGCAGCTTAGAGGGAACACTGCTCACAAGCTATAAAAAAAAGGGAAATAGAAAAAAATGGATCATGACATGTTTCAAATAAGCTATCTAAACCAGAGGTCTCCCCAAAAATACGTGAGAGTACGTCTGATAACAAGAATGGGAGGCAGCAAGACACATGGGACACGCGCGCTCCATAAACACAATTACTTAAGCTTGACTTATTTTAAGCTGTCCAATTATTCTACATGACTTGCACGTGAAGTTAAATGTTAAGCTTGAATAACATCGGTGGCTAAAACAGTCAGGGCAGTATGTGTTGAAAAAACACACGTCCACATTAAGACAGACTGTCCTGCCAGGGTAGTCAACATGACATTTTCCATATATTGCCCTATAGCATATGAATAACCTAGAATTTTCTTGGACAATATCTCTGTATTATTTGTGATTGCAACATCCTTTGCTGTCTGGTAATCCTAAAAGGGGGATGCCACATGTGCGGTCGTTGTTTCTGCATTTTCCTCATGTTGAGGTTTTTGAGTTTTTCCTTGCCCTCATGTTGGTTCCAGATCAGGGGATGGTGTAATAGTGGTCTAAAAGAATAGTCTGTGTAATAACCTGTGAAGCCCTTTGAGACTCTTTGTGATTAAGGGCTATACAAATCAAAATGACTTGACTTGAAATGACCAATTCTGTTCATAACTTTTATGGACAGAATTTCTAGGCGCAGCCTTGGTGGTATTTTACTCTCCTGGATTTACTACACTCACGGTTGTAAGAAGACCATGGTTACGTATCATTATTGAACAAGAGAACTTAGGTGAGCTATGCGGCTTTATATTTTCCCGGTATCTTGTTTTGGAACGATCTTGATGTTTCTGTGATGAGTCTATTTTTAAACTAAATTCAATTCAAAGTGTTTATTGTCATATGCACAGTAAAGAACCTCGTTTCCCTGCACAATACAATTCTTACTTTGCTGTCCATACAGTTGCCAGCAAAAAATAAAATGGAAACTAAGAAATGTTTGGCATTTCTTGAATCCCAAGACTTTAACCTTCCGAATTATATTTGGAACGATGCATTTGAGTGATTGGTGACATCGTACAGACACTGTTTCCGTACATGTCTGAGACACGTATTTGCTTCTTTGCAAGCTTTCGGAATGTTAAGGTGTTGATAAATTTGACTGAACTATCTGACTGCTTTGTCGACGTTCCCATTGTAGCGCCTTATAATCCGGTGCGCCTTATGTATGGAAAATATAGGACCAAAAACTATTTTTTGGGGGTGCGCCCTATAACCCGGTGCGCCTTACAGTGCAGAAAATACAGTACTTTATAATCTTGTTAGCTCTGCTGTGGTATTGCAAGCCGGCAATGTTCTCCAGACAAGGCAGAGAGCAGCCATGAATTTTCTGGGCTGTGTTGATGACTATCTGGAAGGTTTTTCTGTACGGTGAATACTCAACCAAGGCAGGTGCCGTCTACTGATTGTCCATTAGTCAGGAAAACTCAGGGGATTGCAACACCTGAAGGCGTTAATTATTTTGTAATTTTGTTATCCAAAGTAAACATCTGTCCATTCGTTATGTGGTAACTTTACTAAGTTTATTCCTACATTACCTGTTATCATTGGCCTTGTTTAATGTAACCGACTCCACTTTTCAAACAGCACACGTTAATGTAAGACTTGGAAAACAAACCATGACAATGAACATTGTAATCTTTGTAAATGAAAAAAATTGATTCACTTACAATGGCAACGACTTTTTAATTAGTTTGACACAAGGAGACCCAGGAGAATTATTCAGACAACAGCGAGCGGATGCGTCATGGTTGCTCAGAAAAGTTGAGATGTTTGCGCTACACCACAACGATTATTCTGCCTTGCCTTAGTTCACAAGGTCATTTAGAAGCTAATTATGTTACAAGAGACGAAAGGAGGGACGAAAGGAGAGACAAGCGGGGACGCTTGCCGTTCATGAAGCACTTCATTGTTTGTCTGGTTCATTAGTGGCTCGGATGGCTGTGAAATGAGGCGGAACTCAGGTTAGATCAAGCTGACGGTTGTGTAATTAAACTTCGTAATTCAATATGTTCAACGCAAGCAATCTGCTGCGCTGTTTCATTGGCGTGGAAGCAATCGTTCTTATTGAGAGGGGAGATTACTAGGACCACTAATGTTAAATGTTTCGTTTGACATCTGTGGCCTTACTATGGTTGGAACGTCTAGGGATGCTGTGATTGTTTAGAATTAAGTTTCAACATTAGAACGTATTCCCTACCAGTTCAGGTAAATTGATGTAATCGCCCAGAATTAACATCGAGTCAAGTCAAGTCACATTTATTTATATAACCCTTAATCACAAAAATGTCTCAAAGGACTGCACAGGATTACAATGACACACTTACCCGATCCCAACCCAGCACACGGGCAAGGAACAACTCAAAAACCCCAGCGTGAGGAGAAAAGAAAAACCCCGAGAAAGGACCCCACATGTGGCAATCCCCCTTCCAGGATTGACCAGGGTGAATCACAATTAGCATTACTTTACACAGAATAGTAAACACTAGGTAAGATGTTGAAAATGTCCGGAAAGAGCATGACACCAACGACGCCCCCAGCCTGTAAACTAGTCCAGAAAGTTTATGACGGCCACGACGCAGCTTCCCATCTCTGCCAGCTGGTCCTTGCAGGCGTCCACATGCTTCAGGTCAAACACTGGTCCGCTGACTCATCTCAAATCATCCTTCTCCTTCGTATCACCACCAGGCAGGCAGTCGGTAAAAGACAGGATTATACAGAATATGAGGTGGGCATCAATCATAAGCTTTGGAATAGAAATGTGTCTTAAGCCTTGATTTCAAAACTTCCGTTGAGGTTGCAGATCTTATCTCCGGAGCCTGCAGACTTATTGGCTCTCGGAGTCACAAGTATACCGGCATCTTCTGAGCGCAAACTCCGTGCAGGAACATAGGGGGAAATCAAATCAGAGAGATAAGAGGGTGAAATTTCTGACACATTTTAAAGAGAGTCCATTGTGAGGATATTCTCAGACTTTGTACTGGGTCAAATTTGACCTCAGAGGATCAAGCACAAACCTAGCTTCACTTACCATCAACATAGACTGTCTAGACTCAAAACTTATGGGCCAGCACATCTCCGATGACCATTCCTGGTTGGCCAACACCAGGGCTGTGGGGGAGAAAACCAGCAGTGACTCCACTTTCTGAGGGTGCTCAGGAAGAACGACCTGGAACTCAAGCTGGTAGTGTGCTTCCAGAAAGCCACAGTGAAGAGCATCCCGGCACATGGTGTCACTGTGTGGTATGATGGGAGCAGCAGGCAGGAAAACCATACAAATAATTCTTAACACAGCCCAGAAAATCATTGGCTGCTCCATGCCCTGTCGGTTGAACGTTACAGGATTGCGATACCGCAACAGAACCATCCATATCATGAAGGAATCTTCTCATCAAGGCCACCTTCCTTGTGCTCTGTTAAGTACTCCAAGTCCCTTAAAACAAGGACTAAAAGGCTCAGAGACAGTTTCTTCCCCAGGGCCATGACCACCCTAAACAAGCCCAAGACTATGACATATATATACCTTGTCACCTGTTCTAAAATATATGTTTGATACTAAAACTAATTGCACTACTTTTCATTGCACTATTGTTACCAATGCACTATTATACTTGGCACTATCATTACAAAGGGAAATTGCACATACAATTTTGGCGTGGCTCCAAATACTTGTAAATATTTATAATTCACACACACATACATATATGTATTTATAATTATTAAATTATTATATCTAAATACAAAAAGGGTGTAACCGAACAAACTGTCTGAGTACTCAGACGTGATTTGTCGTTCATTGGATGGACTTTGATGATTTAATGATCTGACAGAATGATTGTTAAAAAAAATCAATAAATAAGACATTGCTACAGTTATTTAGTGCTTGAGTAGTTTTTTCATTCAGTCCTTTTTTTTACTATTACTTTATGTTTTAGATCACTACTTTTTACTTCTACTTGAGTCATATTATTCTGACATAACAGTGCTTCTTCTTTAGTAACATTTTGGGCTACTCTACCCATGTCCGTCGGGGAGGCAAGCACGAGGGCTGTCATCATATATATAGACATGGTTTCTGCATGTAAAGTATAACATTAGATAATAGAATAACTTAATTCAAGTCAGTCACGAAATCAATGACGGACCAAGCATGATTGCTCTCGTTTGTTGCAATTTGCAGGGTAGCAAAACAAATTTACATTTTTACACACATTTAAAAATGTACTTGCGGTGTAGCACAACTAAGTATGCTCTTTGTTCATTGGCTGATTTATTAAACTTAATTTCAACCATCAACCATTGAATGGTGATTGTTGGTTGATTGTCAACCATGGAATGGTTGTAGCCAGTGTTCCCTCTAAGCTGCGCGTGGGCAATTGCGCACTGCTCGCACATTCTCAGCGCACAAGAAAATCGAGCCAGCGTACGAAAATGAGGGCTCAAAATTACTAATTAAGAAGCGACTTAAGTCAAAGTTACAATGCATGAAGGTGAAAATACACGGGTTCCCCTGACGTTGCGTCCTAAATGCGGTATTTTGAAGTCGAGTCGAAGGAGAACGAAGTTGAGTAAAGTTAGTAGAGTTTGTCAGGGAACCGGCTTCTTTGGCTCGGCTCACTAAAAGCAACAGGCTCTTTCGGGTCCTTAACGGCTCTTCAGGTTGTTTTTGCTTCTTTAATCCCAACATGACCAAATATTATGCAAAAGTATGCACAAAATGACATAAAGGAAGGGGGAATAGAACAAAAAAGAAAAAAATACCAAAATGAAAAAGTAGTGAAAAGCTGAGAAAAAAAAGAAACAAATGGAAGAGAAAAAAGAAGGAAACATTTAGAAAAAAGACAGAAAAAAAAGAAAAGAAATAAATGTAGGTGAAAAAAGTAAAAAGAGAATGAAAAGAAAAAAAGTAACAGCTCGGAAAAATAAACACAATGAGATTTTTTTAAAGGAATTTTTAAAAAAAGTAGGAAAAAAACACGAAAAAAGAAGAAAAAGTGTGTGTTGCATTCAAATAATTTCCAATTATATCAAGCGAATCTTGTTGCCAACATTGTACTTCCACAAAAAAATGTGATTAAGTAAAGTTCTGTATCTTACAACCGATAATTAATAATAATTAATTATCTTGCCACACTTGGGATTATGGTTGCTCACTGTTGTTTCAAGCGCTGCTTACCGACTTTGTGTGAACGCTCAGACCCCTGGAAAATTACAGGGAACATTGCTTGTAGCCACCAGTGCCAGTGACGAATATTAAACATTTTTTTAACTTTCTGAGTTTCACACTGCAAGCTTTCGCGTCAACATGAATGCATGTACGAAAGTGACTTTTCACATGAACAAATGTCACCTATCCAACATGGGAGGAAGCTTGGCAATGTTTGCCTTGTTGCTTCTCTGCCATAGAATATGAATTAGCTGGTGATTCACTCATCCCCGAATGTTGATGTGCCAGAGAAAAGACTTGTTTTTATTACCATCAATAAAGGACAAACTGAAAGACCCATTGGCTGCCGCTTGGAACTTTTGCCAAGCATCACTAGTAAAAAGACTTATAGAGTACCGTATTTTCCGCACTATAAGGCGCAACGTGTTATAGGGAGCACCCCCCAAAAAATAGTTTTTGGTCCTATATTTTCCATACATAAGGCGCATCGGATTATAAGGCGCTACAATGGGAACAGTCAGATAGTTCAGTCAAACTTATTATCCCCTTAACATTCCGAAAGCTTGCAAAGAAGCAAATACGTGTCTCAGACATGAAATTCAATATGGCGGCGCCCCTGTTCGGCTGCGGCTGCATCGGCTCGCAACAGTTTTTTACACGTCGGCCATAAGACCCAGTCTTCGACTCAGTTTTGACGGCGCACAAAGTCGGCTCGAACTGCAGATTAAGATACGATCGCAGTTTTTTTTGCTGGATATGCGATTATCCAGACATTAAGCGCTCGGTTCTACGACTACTCGGGAGTGTTTATTAGCCACGGACTGCTATGTCAACAAGACCCAGCACCCTACAAAGCAGCGAAGCAGAGTGGCAAGACAGCGGCGTGACCGCCGGATGAGGAAGCGAGGTTGTCGGGCCGGGCTAACAGCTAGGCTAAAGGCTAAACCCTGCAAAACGCCTCTCCCATCCATTTTCCTCTCCAACGTTCGCTCTCTGGACAATAAACTGGACCATTTAACAACTGGAAGTGGCATCGAACCGCGAGATGACGAACTGCTGCGCTAAAATTCTGACGAAGACATGGTTAATCTTATCTATCCCGGCTGATGTTCAAAGAAACTGTGCGGGTCAGATGTATCGACATTTCTTTCTGTATACACGTGTACATGAATGACAATAAAGTAAATCTGAATCTGAATCTGAATCTGAATCTGAACAAATGTCACCTATCCAACATGGGAGGAAGCTTGGCAATGTTTGCCTTGTTGCTTCTCTGCCATAGAATATGAATTAGCTGGTGATTCACTCATCCCCGGATGTTGATGTTCCAGAGAAAAGACTTGTTTTTATTACCTTCAATAAAGGACAAACTGAAAGCCTCATTGGCTGCCGCTTGGACCTTTTGCCAAGCATCACTTGTAAAAAGACTTAAAGAGTAATCTGGGTGAAAAGAAGACTGAGGAGGGTTAGAGTGACTGAGAACCGAGTGTAACTTATTTTGCGGGGCTGACCTTTGTTGTGCGCAAACAGGTTTAAAGGCGACACAAAAGGCAATAGCCAAGAGGTAGGATGGACAAGAAGAGAGGGCGACATGCCTGCAGGGCTCCATGGTGAAGCAGCTCAGTGGTCACAAACACAAGAAAGTGTACATATCCTGCTCAGGACCTAGAATAGAGTTCCGCACACGCACACACTTTTGCTCGATTGCTCCTCCCTGGCTTCATCCTATGCCTCGGTCTCTCTCCAGGGCAGCACAGAGGGAACTCCGACCAAACGCCATGAAGAATAGAGGCTCGCTCCTTCCAAGTCCAAATGAAGATGGGGATCGGCGTTGTATGTCTGGCAGTAATTATTGCAGGAAGGACAGAAGGATTAGGGTCCTATCCCATTCAGGAGTCCCATTAGCGGGATTGATGCTCTTGGCCATCATCCCTCTTGGAATGAGCATCAAACAGAGTGTCCCTCGAGTCAAACTCAGCCAGAGAGGTAAGGGATGACAGACCATTGATTTGTATTTTATGTTGACTGTTTATCTTATGCGGAAACCACTTACAACTTGTCAGGGTTTATTTCCATGTTTTATTATTATCATCCCTTTTAATAAATAATAATTTAGCGTTCGGTCTTCCCAGCTCTGCTTGTACGTTCTAAGCAACTACAGATGCTGCATGGCCGAGGAGCTAAAAGTATTTTTATTGTGTACAACAGGGTTGGGTTCTCTCCTGGCTTTGATCTCTTTGATCTCCGGCAAAACTAACATGAAATGCGACAGAAACAAAAAAATATTTTTATTGTGTACAACGGGGTTGGGTAGGGTTACTTTAACTTGATTACTTTCAATGACTTTTGGATTACTCCAATACCAAATATGCTAATAAAAGACAAAAGAAACTCAATATGAATAAAATGATAACTCACAACACGTGGTAAGCTTTCTCTCCTGGCTTTGATCTCTTTGATCTCCGGCAAAACTAACGTAAAATGCGACAGAAACAAAATGAAAATAAATCCAAACAGCTTGCCGACATCATTTTTGCCGTTCCATGTATTCCGTTACTCCCCAAGCCTGCACAAAATTAAGTCGTTTTATTCATATTTAGTTTCTTTTGTTTTTTATTAGCATATTTGGTATTGGAGTAATCCAAAAGTAATTGAAAGTAATCAAGTTAAAGTAACCTTTCCCAACCCTGGTGTACAAACAGAATGGAGGAATCACAACATATATTCTTTCAGAGACAAGAATATGAGAGCAAATCAAATTAGAAGAAAAAAATAATGTTTTTTTGCCGAATAGATTGGATGATTAAAACTTGTTCCAAAACATGATGTCAGCCATTTTAAATTGTAGCATGAGTATTGAAAAAACAACATCACAACTTTATCTTCCACTAGTGTGATGCTAACATAATGCAAAGTGATTTGTATGGGATAAAAAAATACTTATACTGTATATGTTTAATATTTAATTATTTTTTTCAATTAATATTGTTTTCAATTCTTTTCTATTTTCTGGCTATGTCAAAGTAGCCTTGACCAGGATTCTGATTCGCTCCCAGCTGGACCTGGCAGCAGTATGACCAGACAGCCACTGAAATTAGAAAAAAGAAAGTCAATTTTGGTGGAATGTGATCAATTATTGATATTTTATTGATTTTAATCCGAGAATTAGGATATTATTTATTTTAATTTTGAATTTCAAATGTTTTGAATTCAAAGCTGGTCATGGAACAAATGAATGTTCAGGCAGCACTGTAGTTTTTTTTTTTTGGGGGGGGTAAATGTAAATCTGAATGTCGAACCTTCCTGTGTGGAGTTTGCATGTTCTCCCTGTGCTTGCATGGGTTTCCTCCGGGCACTTCGGTTTCCTCCCACATTCCAAAAACATGCGTTTCAGGTTAATTAGCCGGTCCAAATTGTCCCTTGGAGTGAATGAGCAAGTGGGTTGTCTGTCTCTGTCCCCTGACCACTGCTCGAAGATAGCTGGGATGGGCTCCAGCACCCCCGCGACCCTACTGAGGATAAGCGGTGCAGATAATGAATGAACGAATGAATAAATGTGAATGGTCTGCATCTATATAACACTTTTCAAGTCACAGAAGACCGCCGAAAGCGTTTTACATTGTGTTTGAAACATACCCATTCACACACACACTCACACACACCGATAAAGGCGACAGTCATGCAAGGTGCCTACTTGCTTATCAGGGACATTAGGGGTTCGGTGTCCAGCCCAAAGACACTTGGACATTTAACTCAGAGAGGCCGGGAATCAAACCTGCGACCTCTCGGTTCTAAGACGAGTGCTGCACGATGAACAAAAAATGTTTCTCTTAATGATACATACAATTAAAGACATCATAACGTGTATCAAATATTCTATACACAAATTGAAAACATGATTTAGCGCGTGTGCGGCACAGTTCTAAGGTCTTGGGAACCTCCTGTGTGGGTTCAAATACAGCTACCGGACTTACTGTGCGGAGTTTGTATGTTATCCCCGTACTTGCGTGGGTTTCCTCCGGGCTCTCCGGTTTCCTCCCAAAGACATGCATTTCAGGTGGATTGGCCGGTCCAAATTGTCCCTAGGTGTGAATGAGCGAGCGAGTGGTCTGTCCCTGTGTGCCATGCGATTGGCTGGCAACCAGTTCAGGGTGTCCCCTGCCCACTGCCCGATGATTGCTGGGATGGGCTCCAGCACCCCCGCGACCCTACTGTGGATAAGCGGTGCAGCTAATGAGATAATGAGATGGTGTGGGCCTGAGAATCATGCGAGTTTATTATATGAATTGTAATCACAAATCTTGATATAACTTTTATGGACGACTATAAAAATTAGATTCCAACATGAACTGGAATAGGTCAACACAGCAGTGCACTTGAGGATGTTCCATGCTAGTACTGGTTGTTTTCTTGCTGTGTATCTTACTGATATAAATCACTATACAAATATGCGGTTAACAAAAGGCAAACACATAGGACATCCAGTTATGGGAGCAACGCATATCTAGAATGGAGATCGTAAGCTGCATTAAAAAAAGGAAAGCGAAGGACGGCCAGCTGCAGAGAACATGCTGTCTTGTGCTGACAAGTGGTAACAGTGCCCATTGAGGTCAGGCTAGCATAAATATTAGGTATGGTGAAGACCAAAAATTTTGTTTTTTATCTGTTTGAGATGCACCAGTATTCATTTATGTCCATTCGGACATGCAGAAAAGGTCTGGAGGAGCGTATAAAGAGAACTCTGGTCCATTTAGAGCAGACCAAACAGTGCAGGTCTGAATACAACCATTCTTGGGTGAAAATGAGTATACTGTGGAACCTCGGTTCTCGACCATAATCCGTTCCAGAACCCTGTTCTGAAAACCGATTTGTTCGATCGCCGAAATCATTTATCCCATTAAAAATAATCTAAATCGTTTAAATCCGTTCCAACGCCCTGAATGTTTACCTTGAATGTTTAACGTAATCATAAAGCTAACCCAGGCTAATCGTACGTTCGCGTTATCGTAATCTTACGTACGAAAGATCACGCCAACATGAACGGGTAAAAATAAAAAAATCAGGTTGTTTACTAGTCTTTTAGCACCCGGGTCTCCACAACAAGTGGTAAGCGGTTCATTGGAAAGGGGGCTCCGTTCCAACACTCTGAATTTTGGGCTCAGTTGCAAAACCCTGAATGTTTACCTCGAATCATAAAGCTAACCCAGGCTAATCGTTCGTTCGCGTTATCGTACTCTTCCGTACGAAAGATTACGCTAACATGAACGTGTAAAAATAAAAAAAAAGATAAAGAAAATAATTATGAATAGGATTTCTTACCTTTCTGGTGGTCAGCAGAAGGCGCAGGTGGACGGTGGGGTATTCCCTAGCAAGAGCAGACACTCGCACACCTCCTTCATATTTTGCTATTATTTCTTTCTCAAATGCAATAGTTGTACTCACTACTTTTCTTTTTTCACCTGTAGCAACTTTGCCGCTTGCACTGACTTTCTTCGGAGGCATAATAAGGGGCTAGAACACCCGTACGCTGCTCAGCATCACACCCTAGCGTAGGCACTCACGCATTACCGGCGTTCGAACTCCGATTTTTTGACCGAACAGCGAAACATTTCTCGAAATTTTTGGTCGGACACCGATTTGTTCGAACTGAGAGGCGTTCAAAAACCGAGGTTCCACTGTATTTCAAAGCTGTGAAGTTACAACTTTTATCATCTATTAAGTAAAGAAATAAGTGGTTAACCCCACCAACACAGTATGGCCTTGTCTAAAGTTTTCTCTGTGGTTTGTGTCCAAGGAACTTGGGTTTGTTTTCCTGAAATCGGTCACCTGATAATTACAGGGAGTACATTATGGAGTGAAGTGTGGACAAGTACCTTTTGTCACAAAGTTCAACTTCCTGATTTAAGGCCATAAGTTTGGTCTGCAAAGTAAATATCAGCCAGGGATCACAGGTATAAACGTTAAGCCAGCAGGGTAAACTTGTCACTAGCCAGAAACGGAGACAGGACCCAATAGTGTTCGTTTAACTCAGTTTTATTGAAAAAGAGAGCAGTGCTTGCTTCCACGATCCGATGATCGTCAGACACGGGTAGCTGATGGCAGGAACGCGGAAGTGGAAGTTCCGTGTAGAGCGGGGATAGTCGTGGGAGGCAGGGAAGCTGGTCGATAGCCGGGACAGAGGAGCAAGGGCGGTAACGAGTCCAGAAAAAAGTTCGGGAACAAGTATCAGGCAGAAAACAGGGCACAACAGGTCGATGGCCGGGACACAAGAACAGGGCAGAAACGGGTCAAGAAACAGGTTGGCAACAGGTAACAGGCAGGAGAAAACAGGGCAGGAGATTGTCAGAGGGTACGTAGCTTGCCTAGCAAAAGCGTAGGTTCGCAGGACGGTCTGACAGCTTCCTCTTGGAAGCCGGGGGTTTAAAAAGAGTCGATGAACCAATCAGCGCTCAAGGCGGTTGGCGCCAACGGGTCATTCGCAGGTGCCCCGAATCAGCAATCATGACAAAACTCAAATGATTGCTTGCCTTAATATCCCCTTTTAAACTTCAGCACAATTGTTACTTTAAAGTGCCCTGCAATCGGCTGGCAACCAGTTCAGGGTGTCCCCTGCCCACTGCCCACTGCCCGATGATTGCTGGGATGGGCTCCAGCACCCCCGCGACCCTACTGAGGACAAGCGGTGCAGCTAATGAGATAAAATGAGAGAGATGTTACTTTAAAGTATTTTTTGTTGCTATCACTGACAAAAAATCACAGAAGTCAACCTTAGTCTCCCTCATCAACCCAAATCCCCACGGCCAGCGGAAAGTAAACCAAGGCTGACCCAATGCACGGAGCTCTTTTCTGGTCCTAGCCATGTGGCTTCGAATAGAACCATTTTTATGTCCTGAATGTCTGCCATAAATAAAATGCAAGTAGCTGTGGGAATTATAAATGCATTCTGTAATGTTTACTCAGCAGTTAAGGTAGTCTTGAAAGCCGCAGTAGATCTTTCATGTTACTTTTCCCATGTGATTATGACCAAGTCAGAAAATCTGAATGCACACTTTTCTGTATTTTGGACTCGGTTGTCTGTTTTCCATGTGCTTAGCTGTTTTTATGCTCCGGGGAATGCCCTTTTAGACCTCAGTGTGTGACGATAGACAAAACTTCCATGTTTGGTTATCTTGGTCGGACAGTGAACACATCTTCTTTTCATCATTGTACATTCTTCAGACGCCACATCGAAGCTAACCTTCTATGAAAAGTGAGCTTGAGTGAGCGAAAATAATCAAAGCAGTGGATTCATCCATGGTTCAGAGACACCTGAGGCTCACAAGCAGTGTTCCCTCTAAGCTGCGCGCGTTCGCAATTGCGCACTGCTCTCACATTTTCAGCGCACAAGAAAATCTAGCCAGCGCACAAAAATCAGGGCTCGAAATTACTAATTAAGAAGCGACTCAAGTCAAAGTTACAGTGCATGAAGCTAAAAATACAAGGGTTCCCCTGACGTTGTGTCCTAAGTGCGGTATTTTGAAGTCGAGTCAAAGTAGAACGTAGTTGAGTAAAGTTAGAAGAGTTTGTCGAGAACCGGCTTCTTTGGCTCGGCTCACTAAAAGGAACCGGCTCTTTCCGGTCCTAAACGGCTCTTCAGGTTGTTTTTGCTTCTTTCATCCCTATATGACCAAATATTATGTAGAATGATGCCCAAAATGACTTAAAGGAAGGAGCGAACAGACGGCCCCTTGGGCTTCTTTTTTGGATAATTGACACATTGCGGACAAATCCCAAGATTTTTAACCTTGATTTATTTTAATATTATATCATTGTGCAACATGAAAAGTTGTGCTCGTTTACGCAGATCTCCGTTATCAGCCACGGTCACGTGGTTGTTCGTATTTTGCTGTTGTTTGTTTCCCTGTGTTTCTAGCCCAAGGCTAACATTAGCGGTATGCACATCAGTAGAAATAGGCACTGTATCAAATTACTGATAATATTACATGATGTTACGTCTTAAAAATGGGTGCCGAGCATATGGAGCCTAGATGTCATTGGCACTGATTAAAAACCAGCTTATCAAAGGACAACTAAGGTCAAATGTGTGACGGCCAGATATAGTTGTTTAAGGAATCTACAAAGGAAACATTCCTTGACATTTGATAAAAGGACGATGAGGATGGAACCCTGAGTTATGAAAGCTGAAAACCTAAAGATAAGTTTTTCCGGGAAGTTCCAAATAGGTGTGGACAACACCGGGATGTCTGACATAGATTAAAATCGAATAAATGCAGGTTGGTATCAATCGATACTGATCCGATACTGATACATCCCAAGATCATTGAATAATTGAACCCGCCCCCTTTGAGTTAATTTGTAATTACAAGAAAACACAGCTTATAATTGTCTTTGTCTTATTAGATAAATACAATGCAAACTGTATCGGTCTAAAAAATATAAATATAAGTATTTCTATGACAGCTGTTTCAGGACAAAAGTCAAGAGAGTAAAACAAAAAGCAGTAATGTAAGGAAAAATACAAACACACCGAAGTCAACAAAATTGCCTGGAACACCTCCCGAGGGAGGCGTCCAGGAGGCATCCTTATCAGATGCCGGAGCCACCTCAACTGGCTCCTCTCAATACAGAGGAGCAGTGGCTCTACACAGAGTCCGTCCCGGATGACTGAGCTTCTCACCTTATCTCTAAGGGAAAATCCAGACACCCTGCGGAGGAAACTCATTTCGGCCACTTGTATCCGGGATCGTGTTCTTTCAGTCATAACCCACAGTTCAAGACCATAGGTGAGGGTAGGAACGTAGATCGACCGGTAGATCGAGAGCTTTGCCTTTCGACCCAGCTCCTTCTTCACCACGA
This sequence comes from Urocampus carinirostris, assembly GCF_059441175.1. NCBI lineage: Eukaryota > Metazoa > Chordata > Actinopteri > Syngnathiformes > Syngnathidae > Urocampus > Urocampus carinirostris. Next base: position 5,063,110 of record NC_142355.1, read on the forward strand.
CGGACCGGTACAGGATCCGAATGACGGCAGACGCTGCACCGACACCAACCCGTCTGTCGATCTCCCGTTCCATCCTACCCTCACTCGTGAACAAGACCCCAAGATACTTGAACTCCTCCACTTCGGGCAAGATCTCATCCCCAACCCGGAGGGAAAAGCTGAGAAAGAAAGAAACAAAAGGAAGAGAAAAAAGAAGGGAAATTTCAGAAAAAAAGCCAGACAATAAGAAAAGAAAGATACAAATGAAAAAAGTAAATGGAGAACAAAAATAGAAAAGTAACAGCTAGGAAAAAAATAAACAAAATGAGATTTTTTTAAACGAATTAAACAAAAAATGAAAACAAAAAAACGGAAAAAGAAAAAAAAGTTTGTGTTGCATTCAAATAATTTCCAATGATACCAAGTCAATCTTGTTGCCAACATTGTACTTCCACTAAAAAATATGATTAAATACAGTTCTGTATCGTGCAACCGACTAAATAACCCCCCCAAAACGTTAGTATTATGCAACAAAAGATACCAGAAAAAAAAAAGAAATAGAAATCTTGTGAAAGAATTGTTGTGAAAACAAATGACGTTTGTAGGCCGTACCATCTTTGCAATAATACATTAGTCAATTCATTCAAAAGTGAAACAATCTTTTGCATTGCCAGAAACTCAGAAACATGTAAGTTGATGTCAAGTTTTGGACAGCTTTGATAATGACTTAGTCGCCACACTTGGGATTGCTGTTGCTCACTGTTGTTTCAAGCGTTGCTCACCGACTTTGTGTGAACGCTGGAAAATTACAGGGAACATTGATTGGGAGAGTTAAAATTAGAAGACTATCAATTCTCAGTGTCAATATTTGGATTAATCTTCTCACCTTTAGTTCCAAATAAAAAGCGTGAGCTGAGTTTTTACTCTTTAGGCCAGGGGTGTCAAACTCATTTTAACTCGGGGGCCACACAATAGAACAAACATTCTGTCGGGGGCCGGACTAGTAGATTTAAGAGAAAGAAAAAGAGATGAAGTACTAAGAGAAAGAGGGAGGGAAAAGGAGAGAAGGCGGGACAAAGGAAGAAAAAGAGAGAGAGAGGGAGAGAGCGTGAGAAACAAAAGATAAAAAGTCGTGAGAGAGGGGAAAAGAAAGGGGGAGGAAGAGAGAAATTCAAAGATAAATAGAAAGAGAGAAGGAGAGAAAAGAGAAAAAAAGCGCAAAGGGTATGAAGAGAGAGAGAGAGAGAAAAGAGCGAAAAGGAAAAAAGGAAGTTAGAGCAAAAGAAGTTAAAAAGACACAGAGAGAGAAAGAGACAAAGAGCAACAATGGAAGAGAAAAAGAGAGACACGGAAAGTGAAAGAGACAGAGTGGGAGAAAAGGGGAGAGAGAGAGAAAGAGACAAAGAGCAACAATGGAAGAGAAAAAGAGAGACACGGAGAGTGAAAGAGACAGAGTGGGAAAAAAAAGGGGAGAGAGACAGACAGACAGAGAGAGAGACAGACAGAGAGAGACAGACAGACAGAGAGAAAGAGACAGACAGACAGAGAGAGAGACAGACAGAGACAGAGACAGACAGAGACAGACACAGAGACAGACAGAGACAGAGACAGACAGAGACAGACAGAGACAGACACAGAGACAGAGAGAGAGAGAGAGAGAGAGAGAGAGAGCTAAATAAAAGTACAGTGTCTTTGTGAGAGGCACCTAGTTTGGCAACATCAAGTTGACATATTTCAACCTGCAGCTTGTTTTTCTCTTGCGCTTCTCTGAATGTTGTCTCGCGGGCCGGATTCAATCCCTTAGCGGGCCTGATCTGGCCCGCGGGCTGCCTGTTTGACACCTGTGCTTTAGGCGAAAGTAAGCGGCATGGTGCTGAAGAAAATCGGCTAAAGAGGCAGATGTGAAAGCATTGGCTGTGCTGCATGTTTACAGAGCAGCTTAGCGTTCGCCGATGGGGCGAGCGGGTCTAATCTCCCTCCTTTGCTCTAAGTGTGAAATGTGTGTGGTGAGGAAAGATATGAACAAGTGCGGGTGCTTTTGTGTCAGTGTGGTTGTGTGAAGGCTTATGACCTACAGCAGGTATTAAGTCAGATTGTGTGAAGTGGATGGGATGAAAAAGTTCAAATATTGAAGGTTGGAAACCTCTCCAATCTGTCACACTAGAGGGTAATCGGAGCATCAATACTTTCATATGACTCCTGGAGAACTCCCGCACAGTGAGCCAAAGTTTATCAGCTGGCATGGTGCTATTCTGATGCCCTGGAAGCAATGCTCCCTGGAAGCTGTCGCGCACTGCCCGCACATTCTCAGCGCACAAGAAAATCGAGCCAGCTCACAAAAATTATGGCTCTAAATTGCTAATTAAGAAGTGAAGTAAGTCAAAGTTACAGTGCATGAAGGTAAAAATACACGTGTTCCCCTGACGTCGTGTTCTAAATGCGGTATTTGGAAGTCAATGTTGAAGTAGAACAAAGTTGAGTAATGTCAGTAGAGTTTTTTGAGAACCGGCTTCTTCGGTTCGGTTCACTAAAAAGAAGCGGCTCTTTCGGGTCCAAAACGGCTCTTCAGGTTGTTTTTGCTTCTTTAATCCCTACACGACCAAATAGTATGTAAAATTGTGCACAAAATTACTGAAAGGAAGGGGGGAAATAGAACAAAAAAGAAAAAAATAACAAAATGAAAAAGTAGTGAAAAGCTGAGATAAAAGAAACAAAAGGAAGCAAAAAATGAGGGAAAAAATCAGAAAAAAAAACAGAAAAAAAAGAAAAGAAAGGAACAAAGGAAAAAAAGGAAATAGATAACAAAAAGAAAAAAGTAACAGCTAGGAAAAATTAAACACAATGAGATTTTTTTTAAAGGAATTAAAAAAAAAATTGAAAAAAACAGGGAAAGAGAAGAAAAAGTTTGTGTTGCATTCAAATAATTCCCAATTATACCAATTCAATCCTGTTGCCAACATTGTACTTCCACTAAAAAATGTGATTAAATACAGTTGTGTATCGTTTAACCGACTAAATAAGCCTCCAAAAATGTTAGTATTATGCGACAAAAGATACCAGGAAAAAAAGGAAATGGAAATCTTGTGAAAGAATTGTTGTAAAAACAAATGGCGTTTGTAGGCCAATAATACATTAGTCAATTCATTCAAAAGTGAAAAGTGTTTTTGCATTGCTGGAAACTCAGCAAAATGTATCGTGATGTCAGGTTTTGGACATGTTTGATAATGACTTAGTCGCCACACTTGGGATTGCTGTTGCCCACTGTTGTTTCAAGCGTTGCTCACCGACTTTGTGTGAACGCTCAGACCCATGGAAAATTACAGGGAACATTGCGTGGAAGACAAGTATTTTCCCATGACTGCCAGTAAGGACACACTAGCTCAAAAAGTATGGGTGTTCTAAATGTCTTGGGAACATTTTGATGACTTGAAAACTTTTAGGAAAGAAATATGCCCAATATATACTGTACAGTATACCAGTTTTCATGTTTGCAAATCGTGAATTGATAACATAGGAAGTGAGGCAAAGCAACTCTCCACATGGTGGGATGTATATATATATATATATATATATATATATATATATATATATATATATATATATATATATATATATATATATATATATACAGCATATAACAGCAAAATATATATATATATGCCGAGTATGGCGTCGCAGTGGTTAGCGCGTGTGCGGCACAGTTCTGTGGTCATGAGATCAGACCTCCTGTTTGGAGTTTGCATGTTCTCCCTGTGCTTGCGGGCGCTCCGGTTTCCTCCCACATTCCAAAAACATGCATGTCAGGTTAATTGGCCGGTCCAAATTGTCCCTAAGTGTGAATGAACGAGTGAATTGTCTGTCCCTGTGTGCCTTGCAACTGGGTGGCAACCAGTTCAGGGTGTCCCCTGTCCCCTGCCCACTGTCCGAAGATAGCTGGGATGGGCTCCAGCAACCCCGCGATATATATATATATATATATATATAAAGAGAGAGAGAGAGGGAGAGAGAGGGAGGGAGAGGAAGGGAATGAGAGTCATGACCGTAACAATGGACCCAAATGCGTAACGTTTCACACAATGCTTTATTAAGGGAAGTCAGGGCAAGAGAAAAAGACTAAGTAATCTGGTGCTCGCAGGGCAGGAGGAGCGGGAAGCCCTCGAGAACGAAGAATGGTCGGTCATCGGAACAAGTCGGGCAGCCGGGACGGGAGATGGAGCCCAGTCGGAGATCGGAACAAGCCGGGACGAGTGGGAAGTCAGGGAACGGGAATCGATACAGGAAACAGAATCAGGTTACGGGTAGCCGGGACAGGAGAACGGAGCTTGGATTGAAAATCGATACAGGAAACAGAATCAGGATACAGATAGATGGGACAGGGGAACAGAGCTTGGATCGGGGATCAATACAGGAAACAAAATCAGGATACGGGTAGCCGGTACAGGAGAACGGAGCTTGGATCGGGGATCGATACAGGAAACAGATACAAGATACGGGTAGCCGGGACAGGAGAACAGCGCTTGGATTGGGGATCGATACAGGTAACAGGTCGAGATCAAAACGGGAGCCAGAGTCACTAGTGAAAACTGTTACTTTGATTTGGCAATGGGAATTGAATGCAGAACAACATTAAACACCTTTTTTCCCTAAAAGCAAGAGTATTTTTCTTGCAATACTGTGAATGGCAGCTAACCAGTAAGGAAGCACTTCCTAGTTCCTATGTATTATATTGTTGTTGAGCATGTCATGTTTCTGCCAGTATCATAGCAAAACTATTCACATAGCTTTGTATGTCGCTGGAGATGTTCAGATCAGGGTTCCCTCAATACTTGGAACTGGACCCATTTGCCGGACCTTGATGAGTGTTCCGAGGCATAGATATACAGTTCTAATTTGTTAAGTCCTTCATTTCATGGCTAATCTGAACAAGATCTTGAGGGCTGATAGATCAACTCTGACACAACATGACAGAGATATCCTCAGTTGTTTTAAGGACCTTATCAGTTTACACGACTTGAGACGACACGTTTGCTTTTCTTCGCTTGACATGCAAGATGGGAATATAAATCCTTGACTTGAGAAATGTCTTCATGGCCAATAAACTGGCAGTGAAAATACCATGCAGTAGATATCCATAAACACACCCACCGAGGTAGACTATTTGCTATTGTATCTCTTTTGGATCATGTTTCTCAGTGAAGGTGTTGAACCGCAGAGGATTAACACATTTCACTCCTAGCCAAGACACGTTTCTCTCAAAAAGAAAATCCAGTGCTTGTTTTAAGGATTTTGATCCTCTAGAACAGGGGTGGGGAACAAGTTTGACACAAAGAGCCGAAATTTTTAATTGTAAGAGTCAAAGAGCCACACCACGCACTGACCTGCCATGACAGACGGACACACACAAACACACACGAGTAAAAACATATTATTTCCCATAACACACTCCTCTCCTTATAATACAACAAGTATTGTTCTTGTGTTGATTTCAAGGAAAGTGTCCGCCCTCAATATACAAAAAAAATAAATAAACAGGAAACTGTCATGTTGTGGGTGTCAAGGGGCGGGGCCAGCTGGGCGCCATGACAACTGTGCAAGACATGACAAGTTGGACGCTTTAAGTTTAAACCTGTTAATTTCTGGTGATAACCTCACACCGTGCTTTTTTCCCTACACAATATAATCAGAGTTTTCTGCGTAAATTTGCCCTCAGTGTCATGAACCAGGACGGAATCTCGGACCCATTTGCGTTTGTTTCAAAGGAATCTTTATTAGCAAGAGTTGTCTAAACTGGCTTTGGATGCCGGAGTCTGTCGGTCATCAGCCGCTTCGAACGGAATGGCAGTTCCGTGACAGGTAGGTGGAATCGGTACAGCTTAGCGGGCAGGTCGATGGCCAGGGCGGGAGAGCAGGTCGAAAACGTGGAACGGAAACAGGTCAAAATCAGAAGACAGGCAGGAATCAAGCAAGAGTAGTCTTTGGTACTTGGTAATCTGGCGAAACTCGCAGGAATACAGAAGTACGGTCTGACGTCCTCCTCTGAATGCTGACCACTTAAGGGGAGAATGTCAGCCAATCAGAGAGCGTGCCAAACGATTCCCCCCAGGAGACTACACTTTGGCAATCGTGACAGAAACAAGGAACAGAGCCACAGTATATAGAAACTATGATGAGGCAAAGAGCCATGTATTCACCACCCCTACTCTAGAAGGAATCCCAATAACATCCCGCCGAAAAAAAAAAATCATTTAAATATTGAAGAAATTCATCGTTTATCTGTTTTTTGTGACATTCATCTTGGGCAGAGCTGCTGCATGCGAACAGCGTTTCTCTGTTTTTGGGCCCCTCCGATGGTCTCCTGTCACACTCGCTGCTGCTGGATGAGGAGAGGGGTCGTCTTCTGTTGGGAGCCAGGGATCACATCTACCTGCTTGACCCTGACAACCTGGCCAAAGGTCCAAGAAAGGTACATATTGCCAAGGGATTGTTCACATTTATGAGTGCAAAATGTGATTTTTCTTAAGGTTGTACTCCGTGTTCCCTCTAAGCACACAAGAAAATCTAGCCAGCGCACAAAAATGAGGGCTCAAAATTACTAAATTGAGAAGCGACTTAAGTCACAGTGCATGAAGGTAAAAATACACGAGTTCCCCTGACGCTGTGTCCTAAATGCGATATTTTGAAGTCAATGTCGAAGGAAGTTGAAAAGTAAAGTCAGTAGAGTTTGTCCAGAACCGGCCTCCTTCGGCTCGGCTCACTTAAAGGAACCGGCTCTTTCGGGTCCTAAACGGCTCTTCAGGTTGTTTTTGCTTTTTTAATCCCAACATGACCAAATATTATGTAAAATTACGCACAGAATGACTTAAAGGAATGGGGGAATAGAACAAAAAAGAAAAAAAATACCAAAATGAAAAAGTAGTGAAAAGCTGAGAATACAAGAAACAAATGGAAGAGAAAAAAAGAAGGAAAAAATTAGAAAAAGTTTGTGTTGCATTCAAATAATTTCCAATTATATCAAGTGAATCTTGTTGCCAACATTGTACTTCCACTAAAAATGTGATTAAGTACAGTTCTGTATCTTACAACAGACTAAATAAGCCCCCCAAAATGTTAATATTATGCGACAAAATATGTCAGGAAATAAAAAAAAGAAATGGATATCTTGTGAAAGAATTGTAAGAACAAACGAAAAACCTTCTGCAACAGTACATGAGTCTATTCATTCAAAAGAGGAAAACAATTTTTTATTGCCGGAAACTCAGCAAAATGTAACTTGATGTCAAGTTTTGGACATGTTTGATAATTAATGAATTATCTTGCCACACTTTGGATTATGGTTGCTCACTGTTGTTTCAAGCGTTGCTCACCGACTTTGTGTAAACGCTCAGACCCGTAAGGAAAATTACAAGGAACATTGCTCGCAACAAATAATAGCTGGAATGTAATTGGTAAAATGCTTGAATATAAAAAACACAACTGGAAGCAACATATCAGGGTTGAATCAATAAAGGAACCTGACAGACGATTAGGAATTATTTAATGAGTGTTTATTGACCTAATATAATTAACATAATTCAAATTCAGATATGGCCTGACGGCCCACGGCTGTTATATTATATTACAACTCTGATACTGTTATCTTCCCAATCCATTGAAATGAAATGATCTGCATTTATATAGCGCTTTTCAAGTCAATGACTTTACAGTGTGCTTCACATTTCCCAATAGCACCCTTGTATTGCAGCCATGTAAGGCGCTAACCTGCTTATTGGCGGTATTAGGGGTTCAGTGTCTTACCCAAGGACACTTCGACATGTAACACAGACAAGCCGAGATTCGAACTGGGATCCCTTGATCCCAAGACGAGCGCTCTACCTCCTGAGCTACTGCCGCCCCCATTGACTTCTAGACCCTGGCGTGGGGTCACTGTAGCGGTCTTGCTAACATCTGCTCGGTTTGAGTTAACGTATCATGTCTCCACATTCAACTTTAACATGCAAATCCATTTGCATTGATTGATCCCCGCCTTCTGTTCCAGTGTATACACTCTGCTGCTCGGCTTTAATGCGCTCCACATTGTTTCAACAGCTGACCGAGACCGGCTGTCGGCAACGGGTTATTATATGTAAACATAAAATCACATACATTCAATAAATACCCATTTGACACGGACTTTTAGACAAACATACGCATGCACTCTCCATATGTTTGAGCGGCGAAGCCGCCCAGAATGACCTGCGACGTGTTTACTCGATCCTTATCTGGTTGTTTTAACTTTTCATACTGCTCGCCGAGTGTTACCTCTCCGGTCACTGATACTGATTCTAGGGAGATTAGTCCTGCAGGGAACATATTGGGAGCCCTCTGGGAGCACTTTGACAATCACCCTTGAGGTCTTTCTGTAAATTGAGACGTAGCAAAAAGATCTTAGAGCACATTGCCAGCAAGCCAGGTGTTTTTGAGAGGTTCTAAAGCTATTTTCAGATTTGCATGTGGTGTTGTAAAGCAAAGGTGTTGATCTCTGTCCTTATAAATTCTTTTACAGGCTTATGACACTTTTCTGTAGGAATTCCTGACATTCTGCCTCATGAGATATGTTCACATTGTAGGGGCTGTATTTACGCATGCCTACACAGTGTTCCCTGTAAGCTGTAAGCACATTCTCAGCGCACAAGAAAATCTAGCCAGCACACAAAAATGAGGGCTCAAAATTACTTATTAAGAAGCGACTTAAGTCAAAGTTACAGTGCATGAAGGTAATGTTGTGTCCTAAATGCAGTATTTTGAAGTCGAACGAAGTTGAGTAAAGTTAGTAGAGTTTGTCGAGAACCGGCTTCTTCGGCTCGACTCACTAAAGGGAACCGGCTCTTTCGGGTCCTAAACGGCTCTTCGGGTTGTTTTTGCTTCTTTAATCCCAACATGACCAAATATTAAGTAAAATTATGCACAAAATGACTTAAATGAAGGCGGAATAGAACAAAAAAGAAAAAAATACCAAAATGAAAAAGTAATGAAAAGCTGAGAAAAAAGAAACAAAAGGAAGAGAAAAAAAGAAAGAAAAATTTAGAAAAAGCCAGAACAAAAGAAAAGAAAGATATGTAGGAAAAAAGTAAATAGAGAACAAAAATTAAAAAAAGTAACAGCTCGGAAAATATAAACACAATGAGATTTTTTTTTTAAAGAAATTTAAAAAAAAAGTATAAAAAAAAACACCGAAAAAAGTATAAAAAGTTTGTGTTGCATTCAAATAATTTCCAATGATATCAAGTGAATCTTGTTGCCAACATTGTACTTCCACTAAAAAAATGTGATTAAGTACAGTTCTGTATCTTACAACCGACTAAATAAGCCCCCCAAAAATGTTAATATTATGCGACAAAATATATCGGGAAATAGAAAGAAATGGATATCTTGTGAAAGAATTGTAAGAACAAACGACGTTTGTCGGCCGTACAACCTTTGCAATAGTACATGAGTCAATTTATTCAAAAGAGAAAAATCATTTTGCATTGCCGGAAACTCAGCAAAATGTAACTTGATGTCAAGTTTTGGACATGTTTGATAATTAATTATCTTGCCACACCTGGGATTATGGTTGCTCATTGTTGTTTCAAGCGTTGCTCACCGGCTTTGTGTGAACGCTCAGACCCCTGGAAAATTACAGGGAACATTGCCTACACGAGCCCGATAAAAACGTTTGGCGATGGCTCCCCTTGGTAGGCTTTAGCGGGAGGCAACATGCTAAGCACATAAGCCTGTTATAACACTTGTGTGAACACGGCGCACGGAAAAGAAAGCGCAGGTTGCGCGAAGTGTAATTTACTGCAACGTTAGCGCGCTAAAGTAAAAACGTCAAATTCCACTAATGTTTTGCCACAACAGGAGGTAGAATGTCAGCGTTTATTATAGCAAGATTTATCCCGCGATAATAGAGTTACGATCTCCAAACAGTGTTTTTCTTTTTAAAAGCCATGAAATAAGGTTGAAATATAAACCGAGCAACCGTGCCAACGATCGTAAATTGATAATCCCCTTCGCTTGTTCAGTGAAGGTACTGTAAATGCTTGGAATGACTTTGTTGTTTCTCACTAGATTCACTGGCCTGCACCTCGAGAACGAGTTGAAATATGCAAACTGGCTGGTAAACATTTGAATGTAAGCCCGCTCACTGTCTGATATATCATTGATTCCTGCATAATTGGGGAATATTTTCAAACAATGATCTATTTCTGGCAGGAGTGCTCCAACTTTGTCAGGGTTCTCCACCAATACAACCTGACGCACATCTACGCTTGTGGAACTGGAGCCTTCAGTCCTAGCTGTGCTTTTGTTGAAGTCACAGGCTCAAGACAGGTGAGTTTAATAAAGGAACGCTTTGCAAATTCTAATGGTCTGATCTTAATGTATTCATTTATTTTCAGTGCATATGCTTTCTGATACTAATTCCTCCATTTTTGTTTGTTTTACTCAACCATAATTACCGTTAATTCCGGACTATAGAGCGCACCTGATTATAAGCCGCACCCACCACATTTTAAGAGGAAAACCGATTTTGCACTTACACAAGCCGCACCTGTATATAAGCCGCATGCGTCCACGATAAAAAAGGTAACAAACACAAAATTAGCCCAGACCCGACTTTAGGTCCCGCGATTGTAACTGAATATCCTCCCAGTCCAAAAATCACAGCCGGCAAAATGAACGGAAAATGATACCGGTATTTAAGGTTTGATGCAGACCGGCAGAGTCCGGGTCCCGTTGAAAGTAATCCAAAGAAAAAAGTGTATATTTCCAAAGGTAAGGGTGGAAAAAATATATATATCCACTATTGTCCGCCGTGTCCACAAACGCTCACCTTTACCGGTCCCCAATTCCCGTCAGCCCGCGTTTGTTACGCCCCTTCTTTTTAATTCGCCCGTCCAAAACATATCGGAATAAGTGTCCAAGATAAATACAAATAAATACATTACAGAAATATACCGTTGCAAATACATATTATACATGGTTACACATATTTACAAAGAAAGACGGTACACCGAGAAAGTTTTCAAGGCTTTAATAATAATAATAAGATAACTTTCATCCAGGCAGTTAATGGTAGCAGCACGCTCGCAACACAGTAAACGGGTCTGTTAAAAAAACATACCGTACTTGTAAAAATCACGGTAAACCGTCCTCATCTTCCTCCTTAGAACTGAACCCATCAAAGTCGTCTTCCTCAGTGTCGTAAAGAAACTTTGTCATATAAACGTCGTCCCACGCTCCCGCAGCCGGACTCACGCCGTTACTGTCGCTGGAACTTTCATCCACTCCTGATTCTGTGCCCTCCTCTGCATCACGCAGCAGACCAGCTTTTCGGAACCAGTTGGTGATGGTGGATTTTTTGATTCTGCCCCACGATGTCAGGATCCACTGGCAGACTTGCGAAAAAGTTGCCTTTCGCATGCGGCCAGTTTTAGTGAAAGATTTCTCGCCGCTAGTCAAGCCAAGAAGTTGCAGTCTTCCTCGGCGCATACATTCCACGGGTCTAAATCTTACCTTTTGTACTCGAGCGCCGCTGGCGGCCGTTAGAAAAATTACGTAAATTGGCCGCATCACTGAATAAGCTGCAGGGTTGAAAGTTTGGGGAAAAAGTAGCGGCTTATAGTCCTAAATTTACGGTATTGATAGGTATTGATAGGATTGTCCAAAATCAATATCTTAATCATCAGCAAGAAAATCCAATTTATGATATTATCCGGTTGTTTTTGCTTTTACATTTTAATACAACATTACATACCACACAAAACATTCAAATCAGTTGTATTTTATGGGAAATATTTGGATTTAATCATAAATTGGCTGGCAACCAGTTCAGGGTGTCCTCTGCCCACTGCCCGAAGATGGCTGGGATGGGCTCCAGCCCCCCCGCGACCCTAATGAGGATAAGCGGTACGGCTAATGCGATGCAATCTGGATAAGTTTATTCCGGGATAATCAATTAGTAAATGGTTATACGTATGTCCAGTTATGTGGTCATTTATCCAAAACTGCTGCCATAAAATGATGTCCAGGTAACAGCAGTTAAATCATACTGTTTATCCATTAAAATTACAATATTTGATAAAAAAAGACACAAAACAATCTTACCCAGGGGAAAAAACAACTGTGTTTCACTCACAGTTAAATTTTGGGAGTATGAGTTTTTTTGGAGTCATGGCCAAAACAAACCCAAATAGATACAAACTCTGAATTAAGCAATTCGGGCAAATGGAGTTACAGAACTCTGATCTTCTTAGACTGAGGCAGAATTACCAAAAATGTTTCAGTTACTCCACCCTATTCAGATTCCGATTCCGATTCAGATATACTTTATTGTCATTCGTGTATACGTGTGTACAGAACGAAATGTCGATGCATCTGACCCGCACAGTTTCCTTGAGCGTCAGCCGGGATAGATAAGATTAACCATGTCTTTGTCAGAATTTTAGCGCAGTTGTAAATGGTCCAGTTTATTGTCCAGAGAGCGAACGTTGGAGAGGAAAATGGATGGGAGAGGCGTTTTGAAGGGTTTAGCCTTTAGCCTAGCGGTGATGTGCTCAACCGGTTATTCTTAGTGGAACGCAGAGTCAATTGGAAGGAACTGAACATATGGCTCTCATGCGACCTATGTCTTAACAACTTTTTTTCCAGTAAATTGGATTTGATCTCTACAAAATTTAAAAACCAAAGACTTAACTTAATGTTGCAATCTGGACTAATCGCAGCCACTCCAGCAGCTCCCGTGTTATTTTCGATTGTTCTCAGCTCAGGGATGCTGCTGGAAAAGTGAATTTCCCTTCGGGGATGAATAAAGTATCTATCTATCTATCTATCTATCTATCTATCTAATCGCTGTGACAAAAAAGTCAAGGTTACCAAAGTTTCTAAAAATATGTCAACTTTTTTGTTTGGTGTCACTTGATTGCGTACTATTGTATTTGACAGGATGGAGTGTTCCGGCTACTGCCTGCCACTTTGGAGTCTGGCAGATTGAAGTGTCCTTTTGATCCATTGCAGCCGTTCACCTCCGTCCTCACAGGTATAAGAACCGTCCCACCGTATGAGAGTTCAAAAGGGTTGATATTTTGTGTTCAATAAATTCAGTGTGTTCATTGGAAAAAGGATAAGGTAATAGTTCCATTACTCTTTTATTGGCGAGCATTGTAGTTTCATGTAATAATGAAATGAAATGAAATGATCTGCATTTATATAGCGCTTTTCAAGTCAATGAAGACTTGTCAAAGCGCTTTACAATGTGCTTCACATTTACCTATTCACACACACTCACACACCAATAGCGGCCGTGCAGCCATGCAGGGCGCCATTGGGTGCATTAGGAGTTCAGTGTCTTACCCAAGGACACTACGACATGTAACACGGAGGAGCCGGGAATCGAACCTGCGATCTCTTGATCCCAAGACTAGCGCTCTACCTCCTGAGCTAATGCCGCCCTAAATGGAACCGGATTGTTTTAGTCTGTATTGAAATCAAATATTTCCCAAACATCTAAATTGTATTAGTTATTTTCCTAAATGCAAATCATTGCTTTACTGACAAAAACAGTTGTCAATCTATTGAAACCTGTTACAAATAATGTAATTATATTACAGATACAGTGGTGCCTCTACTTACAAATTACATTGGTTCTGGGAGTATAATAGAATAGAATAGAATAGAATAGAATAGAATAGAATAGAGTAGAATAAAATATACCTTTATTGTCATTATTACAAAATGGTTTGAACATATTGTGACAACGGAATTGGGCGTGGCACTCCAGGTTCACAATTAACAGTGAGGATCAAATAAAACAAAGAAGATACGGTTATAATTTACACAATATTTACAGAAGAAATGTGGGCATGTAGGATGTTACATATAGTTTTGGGATCGTATTAGTGCAATATGCAATAAGTGCAAAAATAGTCAACAATGTGCAAAAATAGTCAACATTGTGCAAAGTGAGCATAGGCATGAATACAATTTTACATCTGTATGAGGTAGTGTGTTTGCAAGAGTTTCAGAGTACCTGAAATTTTCCTGCATTTGTTCCAGACAAGTACCTGTATGCGGGCACTGCCTCAGACTTCTTGGGCAAAGACACAACGTTCACACGCTCCCTCGGTCCACCACCTGACCAAAACTACATTCGCACGGACATCTCTGAAGACTACTGGATCAACGGTATACACACGGCAATGAAAACGGATTGCATTTCTTTCCACAAACCTTTACCACAAAGAGACTCTCTGTGCCTGTAAGATGGTTATTGGCATTCCATCGCAAAGGACAGACCTTGCTTATTCATTCAGTGTGACCTCTGCTTCCCCCTTTTTTTTCACACCACCACCACCATAGCATGAGTTTGCCTGGCACACCTACTAAGGAATTTACTGTTGGCAACAACGTTGACACTGTTAATCACACACAAATAGTTGCAAGCTGACCTGTGCTTACCAAATCCAATATATCATTTTCTATACCTCAAGACTGAGCTGAAGTCTGTAACCGATGACTCTGGGCTGCACAGATGCCTCGGTTTTCGCGATAATAGGGACCGCCAAAGGTGACAATCTGTGAAGTAGTGTCAGACTTTCATAAAACCATCTCAAAGGGTAAAACTTACCTTGCAATTACGTCATTCGTCCGTAACAAAATAACAATTACAGATCTATAAATAATACCACACACCATATAATAACAATTGACTGTGTAGTTTTATTGTCATACGGAATGAAAACGAAATTAAAGGACCTTTGTTAAAAGCACTTACAGCTTCTGGTATTAGCTGCATCATGCAGAGTGAATCTTGTGGATCGGACTGGGCCATCTCTAGTAATAACCATCTTTAACATCGTATGTTTGTTCAATTGTATAAGGTATCAAAGCAACCGACTGATGATATAAAAAAACCCTAATTTAAAAAGTAATCATTTTTCAGAATTAAATAACTTATTACTATATTTTTCAGACTGTAAGACTATATTATTTTTTCCTCTGTGGTAAACTACGCTGTTTTTACAAAAAAATGCCAGCAGATTTTTCTTCAACCGCTCAGGGTGCTTTAACTAATGATAATCAATTACAATAGCCCAGCTTAGTAGTGTGATCTGATTTGGCCTAATCTTATTGCCCCTCCACTACTAAAACATTTACGTTGTATTTCCTTTTAATTCATTTCAAACCAGTGGTGAAATTAAGACAAAAATTATATTTGTTCAGAGCTCCCACTTGAGTTTGTTGAGCACGTGTAAAACTGCATTTACCCAACCGTTAAAATGAAATGGAATGATCTGGATTTGTATAGCGCTTTTCAAGTCAATGACTTCCCAAAACGCTTTACAATGTGCTCCACATTTCCCAATAGTGGCCTTGCAGCCATGTAAGGCTCTAACCTGCTTATTGGGGGTATTAGGGGTTCAGTGTCTTACCCAAGGACACTTTGACATGTAACACGGACGAGCCGGCATTCAAACTGGGATCCCGAGCGCTCTACCTCCTGAGCTACTGCAGCCCCAAAATAAACCAGTAAATGTTTTTTTTCCCCATTGTTTATGAATAAATATGTTATGCTTAGACTCCTTGTCATCCATGATTATAATAGGAAGGGTAGTCTATGAAATGAAATGAAATGATCTGCATTTATATAGCGCTTTTCAAGTCAATGACTTCCCAAAGCGCTTTACAATGTGCTCCACATTTCCCAATAGCGGCCTTGCAGCCATGTAAGGCGCTAACCTGCTTATTGGGGGTATTAGGGGTTCAGTGTCTTACCCAAGGACACCTCGACATGTAACACGGACGAGCCGGGATTCGAACTGGGATCCCTTGATCCCAAGACGAGCGCTCTACCTCCTGAGCTACTGCCGCCCCTGAATTATAAAGCATAATACTGAAAAACTATGACAAGCTAAACATTTTAAGATTAAATCCTTTTCCAGTTCCAGCCAATCTGAGAGCAGAAAGCCAGGATCTGGCCCTGAAGCCAAACTGAGTTTGACATCCCTGCTCTAGTGGGTTGAAAACCAGATGCAGAGAAAGACAGGCAGCGTGTCTTTTTCATCCGGCCTTGTTCAATCCGGAACAACAAGGACAATAAAATCTCAAGCTTGAGTTACAGGCAAGAGCAGCAGCATTTTGCATTTACACTCATATTCGTTTAAGCGTTTAATATTTACCATGCAGCTTTTGAAATGACCAAATATGCAAATTGGCAATTTAAAATTGAGTACAACTAATTATTTTGGAAACATTCTAAATCAAACTTCAGAGAAAATATCAAGCTTCTGTTTACACGGAAAAAAAACACGGATTTCATTGTGCTTGTTCAATGACAGTTAAAAGAAAATCCTATTGGCCCCTTTTTCTACATTTACCTCTCTTAAACGGTTTGGACAGCTCTTCTTTTGTCATTATCCATAGAAGGATCATTTTTATTTCCATTTCCAATTCATAATACTTAAAAATTCAAATTCAAACACCAACCCTAGTAACTCAAGAACTTACTTTATACTGTCACGAGGCGTGGTGGCGTGGAAGGTGACCGGACCAGCACGGAGGCAGGAGGCATGAAGGGAGAACTCAAATGCGTTGACGATCCATAAGTTTTATTTAATAAAATAAAAGTCGCCCAATACTCCGGGGCAAAACAGAACAATACAGAGTTCCTCCGGCACGAACTCAACAGGACATGGCATAACAGACTAAAACATGACAAGGCATAACAGACTAAAACAGGACAAGCATAACAGACCGGGATTGTGTATAAGAGTAATGAACCAGCAACCGCAGAGCCCACAATGCAGCCTTAAATAGCAGACCCACAATTAGTGGAACAGCTGTTGCCCAGAGGGCGGGGCAGACTGGTCACCAAGGCGACCGTGACAATATACCATACATGTATTACGCCTCATGTACAGTCCCTTCTCAAGGTTTATTTATTTTCTTTATTTTTCCTTTCCCTCATGTAGGTTTTATATCAGATGGTGCAATAATAGTCTGTAGTTTGCAATAGTCTGTGTTCTGTGCAGCCCTTTAAGACTCCTGATTGAGAGACACACATGTAAACGTGACTTGACTTGTACACAGGGTTGGGAGGGTTAACTTGATTACTTGCAATTACTTTTGGATTACTCTAATACCAAATATGCTGATAAAAGACAAAATAAACTAAATACGAATATAATTACTAAACTTTGTGCAGGCTTGGGGAGTAACGGAACACATGGAACGGCAAAAATGATCTTGGCAAGCTGTTTGGATTTATTTTCATTTCGTTTCTGTCGCATTTTATGTTAGTTTTGCCGGAGATCAAAGAGATCAAAGCCAGAAGAGAAAGCTTACCACGTGTTGTGAGTCATCATTGTATTCATATTTAGTTTCTTTTGTCTTTTATTTGCATAGTTGGTATTGGAGTAATCCAAAAGTAATCCAGTTAAAGTAACCCTACCCAACCCTGCTTGTACACATTGATTGAAATAATCATGATTTAACCAAAACAAGCACTTTTTACTTTCTTTTCTTAGAGGCCAAGTTCATATCGGCACACTCCATCGCCGACACCTACAACCCCGACGATGACAAAATCTACTTTTTCTTCCGGGAGGTATCATGGGAAGGCAATGACAAGAGCGTCCTGTCCCGCGTGGCTCGCGTTTGCAAGGTGAGCGTAAGCCAAGAGAAACAAGAAAATGGTGGCTGAAAAATATTCTCTCACGCGGAGAAAGGGAGTCATAACTCCTGGTGTCATCTGACAGGATAAGGATCTCTGTGTCATCCACTTTGGATGTGCTTTATCTCCCATACAAGGAGGCCTTTTCTCTGGATGGACTTGTTTTGCACTGCTATGAAAGAGAGACTTTTGGTGCTGCTGTCAGAGGCAGTAAATCACGTTTGTAACCAATGTTGTTCTCAGCGCATAGGAAAATCTAGCCAGCGCACAAAAATCAGGGCTCAAAATTACTAATTAAGAAGCGACTTAAGTCAAAGTTACAGTGCATGAAGGTAAAAATACACGGGTTCCCCCGACGTTGTGTCCTAAATGCGGTATTTTGACGTCAATGTCGAACGAAGTTGAAAAGTAAAGTCAGTAGAGTTTGTCAAGAACCGGCTTCTTAGACTCGGCTCACTAAAAGGAACCGGCTCTTTCGGGTCCTAAACGGCTCTTCAGGTTGTTTTTGCTTCTTTAATCCCAACATGACCAAATGTTATGTAAAACTATGCACAAACTGACTTAAAGGAAGGGGGGAATAGAACAAAAACGAAAGAAATACCAAAATGAAAAAGTAGTGAAAAGCTGAGAAAAAAGAAACAAAAGGAAGAGGAAAAAAAGAAGGAAAAATTTAGAGAAAAAGCCAGAAAAAAAAGAAAAGAAAGAAATGTAGGAAAAAAAAGTAAATAGAGAACAAAAAGAAAAAAGTAACATTTCGTAAAAAAAAACATAATGAGACTTTTTTTTTCAAAGAATCTTAAAAAAGTAGAAAAAAAACATGGAAAAATGAAGAAAAAGTTTGTTTTGCATTCAAATCATTTCCAATTATATCAAGTGAATCTTGTTGCCAACATCGTACTTCCACTAAAAAAATGTGATTAAGTACAGTTCTGTATCTTGCAACCGACTAAATGAGCCCCCCAAAATGTTAATATTATGCGACAAAATATATCAGGAAATAAAAAGAAATGGATATCTTGTGAAACAATTGTAAGAACAAACGACGTTTGTAGGCCGTACAACTTTTGCAATAGTACATGAGTCAATTCATTCAAAAGTGAAAAATAATTTTGCATTGCCGGAAACTCAGCAAAATGTCAAGTTTTGGACATGTTTGATAATGAATTATCTTGCCGCACTTGGGATTATGGTTGCTCACTGTTGTTTTAAGCGTTGCTCACCGACTTTTTGTGAACGCTCAGACCCGTGGAAAATTACAGGGAACATTTGTAACCTCGCTCACGCTCTGAAGGCATTCACAAAAGCAAACAGGGTGAAGTCACTGACATCCTGCAGTTTTACTGATTCCTGATTGAGTTTTTGTTGTCATAAGGTTGTGCAAGGCATGACTTATTTTTCTATTCAAGCCTCAACAGTGTTTTGAACAAAACTTGAAGGAGTAAGACTGAAGTTAGTTTTCAATTTTGAAGTCGCTATATGAGGGGTAATTGATACAGGTTTTAGGATTTTTGTCGGCGTTTCACGTTTTGGTTGAAGCTTGCAGTGTTCATTTTACCTGTGAAAAGTAATGGGTCCCGAGGACTCAAAAATCTATGGGTCCCAACAGAGATCTATGGGTCCCCAAAATTTAGTGT
The DNA here is from genome assembly GCF_059441175.1 of Urocampus carinirostris. Lineage (NCBI taxonomy): Eukaryota > Metazoa > Chordata > Actinopteri > Syngnathiformes > Syngnathidae > Urocampus > Urocampus carinirostris. Next base: position 5,082,412 of record NC_142355.1, read on the forward strand.
TATCGAGGTTGAAATCGTAAATCGTCAACAAATATATAATAATAATAATAATAATAATTTCCTTTGTATTGTCATTCTTTGTAACAATGTACACAGAACGAAATGTCGATACACCTGACCCGTTGTAGCGAGCCGATGCAGCCACAGCCAACAGAGGGCGCCGCCATTTTTACCAATGTTATAAGTCTTAGGTATGACTCGGCCGAGGCGCGAACCAGCGACCTCTCAGTCTCAAAGCGGGCGCCCTACCATCTAGGCTACTGAGCTGATCATCAAATTATTGTTGGTAATATACTGATTAAAGGGATAACGCCAAACCTGTCTTTTTTTTAATTTTCTCCTTTTATACTTCCTTTTTTTCTTAACTTCTTTATACAACATCATTCGTAATATCAATCATCAAAGCAAGTGAGCCGTTAGAGAGCCGGCTCTTTTTAATGAGTTGAGCCAAAAAAGCCGGTTCTCTAAAAAAAGACGGACCTCCTTTCACTACACAACGAGATCTCGTTGGCCGAGATCGGCGTGCAGACGGAAAACTCGGACCGCGAGACCAAAACAACAATGGCGGATCTGCCTGACGAAAAGTTTGGAGTGCAGTAAATTTTTGTTAAAAAAAAGTAATCGGGTAATAGTGACAATTTTGTGGCAAAAAAGTTGCGTCCCGGGGACGCACGTTGATTTGAGACTATGCGTCCCCAGCAAAAATGATGCGTCTAGGACGCAGGGACGCAGGCACACGAGAACACGAAGCTTAAGTTAGGGTTTTGGTTGGGGCTCGGGTTAAAGTGTCACAGTCTGGTAGCCAGGCTTAGGGAGTAACCTAATACAGGTAATGACATTACGTAATTAGGATACAAACATGTAATTGTATTTTGTTACTGTTACGAATAATGTAATTATATTACAAATACAGTGGTACCTCTACTTACGAATTAAATTGGTTCTGGGAGTAGCTTTGTAACCTGAAATATTTTCTAAGTAGAGGCGCCATTTTAATGTAAATGCGCTAATCTGTTCCAAGCCCCGCATGAGTAGATATTTTTTTAATAAATCATAAAAGAGCATCAGAACATCAAGCAAAAACTAGATTACCGTGCCAAAAAAATTAAAGGCACGTAATGTAAATAAACGAAGAATAAAGGAAATAATAAAAATACAAATCTACCTTTAAAATGGCTTCTTCGTTTTTTTTTTTTGCTTTAAATTTCTGCAAAAAAAAAAAAAAATGCTCCAACGACGTCTGCTTTTACTGGCTTTTGACAATTCTCTGAAAAAGCGCGTCATAATAAGCAACAGCCAGACTTGTATTTCTGTGTGATCTCCACCAATTCCGAGACTTTGTGGAGTTCTGCCTCAGTGCCCAATCGGCCCCGCCCATGAACACCGGCTGAGACGGAGTGCTTCTTAGAGTACTTAAACGCGTTCCTTTGAACTCTGCTTGGCGGGAGCGTTTGTTATACTTGTTAAACTTCAGTGAAACGTCTGTGAGACTTAAAACCTGTTAAATGCCTAGTTCTGTGAATCTGCCCGTATTTGATCATGTTTTGTTTTTGGTCTGATCCACTCTTTTCTTTTGAGTGGATTTCTAATCCACTCCTGCGACCATCGATTCCCGGATCGATTTTGCGCCCTCCTCCTCTTCCCCCAATAAATTGTGAGTACGTCTACGCGAATGGGTACTTTCCTGTTTCCCGCTCTGCTTCATGACAGCCAAAACGTCTTTGATACGGGCTGTTAAAATGATGGCGTGTCCTTTTTCATACCTTTCTTTTATTTTCTGTGTGGAATGCTAGCTCTTTATAGTGTCACTACACAATCACAATAAACTGGTTACAAAGCCAGAAGGTGACACGAAGAGCATGTCGGGATTCTGGCTTACACATTTGGTTACCAGGTAGAGCGGCGGATGCCAGCGTGTATTGTATTATATTTTTGATTTTGGATCCGGAAACTCCTTCGTAACTAGAGGTTAATATATACCCATTCAAGTACTTCATAACCTGAAACTTTAGTATGTAGATACATTCGTAAGTAGAGGTACCACTGTATATTTATTTAAGAAAATATTACAATTTTATTTAAATTTTGCACTAATACAATCCCAAAAATTATATGTAACATCCTACATGCCTACATTTCTTGTATAAATATTGTGTGAATTATAACCTTATCTTCTTTGTTCCTTTATCTTCTTTGTTTTATTTTATCTTCACTGTTAAATGTGGAACTGGAGTGCCACGTCCAATTTCGTTGTCACAATATGTTCAACCCATGTTGTAACAATGACAATAAAGGTATATTCTATTCTATTCTATTCTATTCTATTCTTTTCTATTCTATTCTATTCTAAATTCTGGAAACATGAAAATGGTCACAAGGACAACTTAAAAAATATAGTGTTAAAGAAGCAATATTTTTCCCTTTGTAATGGATTATTGACATAGTTTCATGTTTGTAGTAGGAATTAAAAGAATAAATGCACATAGCACTGCCTTTAAAAAATGATTTTAGGAGTCCTCTGTTAAAGGTGGGGTGCACGATTTTGAAAAATTAAGGCTGCAATCAAGCCTTTAAGCCAGGAGATGGTGGCAGAGTAACACGTGATTAGTGTTCAAGTACATGGCATTTCTTAGACGAGCTCAAAGAGACTCTTCTTCTTTAATACTTTAGAGCAGGGGTGTCAAACTCATTTTAACGCAGGGGCCACACGATAGAACAAACACTCTGTCGGGGCCGGACTAGTAGATTAAAGAGAAAGAAAAAGAGAGATAAAGAAATAAGAGAAAGATGGAGGGAAAAGGAGAGAGGGCGTGACAAAGAAAGAAAAAGATCGAGAGAGCGTAAGAAACAAAAGAGATAAAAAGTCGTGAGAGAGGGGGAAAAGAAAGGGAGAGGAGGAAAGAAATCCAAAGAGAAATAGAAAGACAGAAGCAAAGAAAAGAGAAAAGAAAGCGCGAAGGGTAGGAAGAGAGAAAGAGAAAAGGAGAAAAGGAAGTTAGAGCAAAAGAAGTTAAAAGGACTCAGAGAGAGAAAGAGACAAAGAGTGGGAGAAAAGGGGTGGAAGAGAGATAGAGAGAGAAAAATAAATACAAGTACAGTGTCTTTGTTCGAGGCACCTGGCTTTGGCAACATCCAGTTGACATATTTCAACCTGCAGCTCGTTTTTCTCTTGCGCTTCTCTGAGTGTTGTCTCACGGGCCGCATTCAATCCCTCAGCGGGCCTGATCCGGCCCGCGGGCCGCCTGCTTGACACCCGTGCTTTAGAGGTTTATTCCTCCCCGACCATGTCTGATAAGCAGATAGGTGCAATGGAAAAATAAAGCACAAAGGCTCTTTGAACTCGGTTGGGAATTGTTAACAAATACTAGATAGAGAAAATATGTAATTTTTACTTTTTTAAAGAGACCTCAACTACACACCTATAGGCACATCTTTTGACAACAAAAGAATAATCATTATTTAAAAATAAAATAGTACATTTTGTTTCAGAATGAGGCTTCAAACAATATACAGTATACATTTTGACTTGGGAACTCTTCAACTAACAAAAACAGAGAGCTCGTTGCCCAATATTTTCCCACCTATGTCATCCATTCCTTTAGCTGGGGTTGATTGCATTTTGACAGTTTAACTTTGCTTCCTATAAAACTTTTTACAGCAACATTTTCTGAACAGGGGGATTCCACGATGATTCACCACTGATAACATTCATTTAAATCCGTGTTTGACCTGAGCGAAAAAGGAGCAGACACCTGGTAGTGAGCTATTTGCATACCTGTCAAGCTCACGGGCTCCATGCCCTTACAAATTGTCATATTTTCCCTTATAGAATACAAAATAATCTTACACCATATTTTTTTTTCAAATATTTATGTAGTTTAACATGTTATATTGTACACGTGTTTCGTTATGTCATCTCATTTCATCAGCTGCACCGCTTATCCTCAGTAGGGTTGCGGGGGTGCTGGAGCCCATCCCAGCAATCATCGGGCAGTGGGCAGGGGACACCCTGAACCGGTTGCCAGCCAATCGCAGGGCACACAGGGACAGACAACTCGCTCGCTCATTCACACCTAGGGACAATTTGGACCGGCCAATCCACCTGAAATGCATGTCTTTGGAATGTGGGAGGAAACCGGAGTGCCCGGAGGAAACCCACGCAAGCACGGGGAGAACATACAAACTCCGCACAGTACGTCCGGTAGCTGGATTTGAACCCACTCAGGAGGTTCCCAAGACTTAAGAACTGTGCCGCACACGCGCTAACCACTGCGCCGCCGTACTGCCCTCGTTATGTCATATATATTGTTAATTAACATTTTGTTGTGAGATATTGAGTTGCTCGACATGAATGAGGTTTATTATTAAAAACTGTAGAAAGAAAAAATACATGCAAATATAATTAAGTAAATGAATGCATTTTCTTATTCAAATTATGAATTCATTTTCTGCATTAAATTATTGTTAGTGATATACTGATTAAAGGAATAACCACAAACCTGTCTTTTTTCATTTTCTCCTTTTATACTTCCTTTTTTTCTTAACTTCTTTATACAACAATAATCATTTGTAATATGGGGCAGTAGCTCAGGAGGTAGAGCGCTCGTCTTGGGATCAAGGGATCCCAGTTCGAATCCCGGCTCGTCCGTGTTACATGTCAAAGTGTCCTTGGGTAAGACACTGAACCCCTAATACTCCCAATAAGCAGGTTAGCGTCTTACATGGCTGCATTACAAGGCCGCTATTGGGAAATGTGGAGCACATTGTAAAGGGCTTTGGGAAGTCATTGACTTGAAAAGCGCTATAGAAATGCAGATCATTTCATTTCATTAATATAATGCATCAAAATGCAAGTGAGCCGTTTGAGAGCCGGCTCTCTTTAACGAGTTTAGCCGAAAAAGCCGGTTCTCTAAAAAGAGACGGACTTCCTTTCACTATATAACGACCACATGAAATCCGAGGCGGCAGATGCATGCGCACAGTAGCATCAAACCGCTCGCTTCCTTTGCATTGAAAAAAACGATACCGAGATAGAGGCTACCGCGGCGAACTCATTTGACTCGATTGATTTGCTGATTCGTCCTAGTCGGTGTATACCGGATGGTACCCATAATTGACAAATTTGCGTTTTTGCGTACAGATTTTCTTGTACGTCTTAAAATGCATAATTAACATACTTTGCACGACAAAAATGTACAGGTTGACAGGTATGTATTTGATATTCAATAGCTTGTGATGAATTTATGACTCTGGAAAAAGTTGGAACGGGAAGAATCAGTTTCTGCATCACGTTCTGTGCCTAGGTCGAAACTGCACCACAGAACAAATACAAATCATTGATGGTTATTTTTTTATGAAGGGAACCGAGCTTAGATCTACTTCCTCTTTTTAGACACATCTCATAAGGACAAATGTTTGAGCAGCACAACGAACCCAGCTAGCAACTATTATACAGAGACAGCTTGCTACCTTGTGCCTCTGTCATTGCCGGTTCATTGGTCCATCGATATTGAATTAAAGTTATTCTCATTGATATCAACAGATTGTGAAATTTATTCTTCAGCAGACAGCACACAGAATATGGTATCACGGGGGCAAGTTAGGTAGGGCTTTGTGTGTTGGATGGGCGCAACTGTGATGGGCTAGTGTTTGCTATCAGTGCACAAACACCCCCGTGGCCACCAAAACAAACTGCGAAGCACGGCAACAGCTAGTATTATAGTGTTTCACTACCGTAAATTATTAAACTATAGAGTGCACCTGATTATAAGCCGCATCCACCACATTTTAAGAGGAAAACCGATTTTGTACCTACATAAGCCGCACCTGTATATAAGCCGCATGCGCCCACATTAAAAAATGTAACACAAACACAAAATTAACCCAAACCCGACTTTAAGTCCCGCGATCGAAACTAAATGTCGTTCATTAAAGTACACAGTCCAAAAAATCACAGCCAGCAAAATGAATGGAAAATGATACCGGGACTTAAGGTTTGATGCAGACCTGCAGAGTCCGGGTCCCGTTGAGTAGTAATCCAAGGAAAAAAGTGTATATTTCCAAAGGTAAGGGTGGGAAAAATATGTATCCACTATTGTCTGCCGCGTCCACAAACAGGTCTGTCTGTTCCCCACTTTTACCGGTCCCCAATTCCTGTCACCCCGCGTTTGTTCCGCCCCTCCTTTTTCATTCGCCCGTGTAAAACATATCAGAACAAGTGTCTAAAATAAATACAAATAAATACATTACAAAAATATACAGTTGCAAATACATATTATACATAGGTTACACATATTTACAAAGAAAGACGGTACACCGAGAGAGTTTTCAAAGCTTTAATAATAATAATATACAGGTAACTTTCATCCCAAACGGTGCCTGTGACAGGGCAGTTAATGGTAGCAACACGCTAGCAACATGCTCGCAACACAGTAAACGGGTCTGGTAAAAAAACATACCGTACTTGTAAAGATCACGGTAAACCGTCTTCATCTTCCTCCTTAGAACTGAAGCCATCAAAGTCGTCTTCCTCAGTGTCTGAAAGAAACTTTGTCATATAGACGTCGTCCCACGCTCCCGCAGCCTCACTCGCGCTGTTACTGTCGCTGGAACTCTCATCCACACCTGATTCTGTGCCCTCCTCTCCGTCACGCAGCAGACCGGCTTTTCGGAACCCGTTTCCTTCTTTATCGGACTGCTCGATTGCTTTTAGCTTGAAAGCTGCGTCATGTGCCTTTCTTTTTGCACTTTGCATGATGAGGGTATGTTTACGCTAATTTAATTTATGCACAAGCCAAGAAGTTGCAGTCTTCCTCGGCGCATATATCCCACCGGTCTAAATCTTACCTTTTGTACTCGAGCGCCGCTGGCGGCCGTTAGAAAAATTACATAAATTGGCCGCATCACTTAATAAGCCGCAGGGTTGAACCTTTGGGAAAAAAGTAGCGGCTTACGTATAGTCCGGAATTTACGGTACATTGAAATGAAATTCATCAAATAAATTGGTCTCTGAGGAAAGTCAGAAGAGCGCAAATAAATGGAGATTCCCAGCGGGTGATTCGTGGATTGTTATCAAGTCCGGTAAGAGACTGAGGCAGCGTTGGGAGAATAGAAAATAGCAATGCCGCAGGTCCGAACTACTGCGGCTAGGCTACCTAACTACTCTAACAAGCTACCCCAGCCAAGCCTATATCTCACCAACGCCAGATCCATTACCCATGGAACACATGACCTGGAGCTACAAATCTTGGGAAACCGCTAAATTTGGGATGGTGGTATTTTAACCATCACGGAGACCTGGCACAATTCGAGGCTACCCGATGCGTGCAAGCTGATCTCTAATTCGCTTTCTTACACTGAAAGGAAAAGCCCTCCAATTTTGATGTACCTTTGTATGATCACAATAAACACAATTCAGCTGCAATTCTGTGTTTTGTGGTTTTATTTGTAGATCTACAATGGTAATTTTGTCCCAGTCGTATACTCTCAGTCGATAAGGACGTTATCTCAAGATAAGTTTGACATTTGGGGCCTTTTTAAATTTGGCGTCGCTACTTAGCAGATTTTCACGTTTCGTGGGGGTTCTGGTACCCACTAGCTGTGATAACCGAGGGATTACTATATGTATTATTTGCTCGGTGGCCTTAGGGGTATGGCGCCCGCCCCGAGACTGGAAGGTTGTGGTTCAAGTCTCGGCCGAGTCATACCTAAGACTCAAACATTGGTACCCGTTGCCTCCCTGCTTGGCGTTCAGCATTAGGGGTTGGAATTGGGGGGTTTGCTCACCTAACGACTCCCAACACCTCAGTTGGGTTGAGCGAGGGGGCTGGGAATCCCCTCCTCTGAATCAATCTCCCAAAAGAGTCAGAAATGACTCTAGCCACCTCCCACTAGGCGGATATGGCTGTGGTATGTATTATTTGTATCATTTAATGAGCAAGAACATGTTTTGTCCAGCTGTCTCGTGGTGGTTTTATTGTAGTGATGACAATGGCTGTCTTACAGAATGATGTGGGTGGTCTGAGGAGCCTGACCAACAAATGGACCACCTTCCTCAAGGCCAGGCTTGTGTGCTCCATACCTGGACCCGATGGAGTGGATACGCACTTTGATGAGCTACGTATGTCCCTTGAAGTCCATTTCTTTGACACATACAGTACATAATCATGATGCTATGCCATTTTCTGAAAAACACTCCAAACATTTTCAATTTGAAGCTTGTCCTGCTTTTGGGGAAAGTGGGAAATCGGATCTTCTGATGTTAAAGTTCTAACCTCAAGGCTTTTGTGGCAAATGCGAACCACAAAAAATTGCGGATTTTTCTGAATATTTTTTCCGATAAATGTAGTCAGTCCAGGGCAGCGTGTGCGGCACTGTTCTGAAGTCATGAGATCGAACCTTCCTGTGTGGAGTTTGCATGTTCTCCTCGTGTTGGGTAAAAGAAGCGCTGCAGACTCCTTCTACTTACCTAATGTCAGATGTCATTACTGCTTCTTGCCAATAGCTAGCAAGCTTCCTTTATGCTTTTTGGCTAAATCTTTACAATGTGCTTCACACTTACCCATTCACACACACACTCACACACCAGAGAGTTAACGCTTCAAAGTAATCTCATTTCATCTCATCAGCTGCGCCGCTTATCCTCAGTAGGGTCGCGGGGGTGCTGGATCCCATCCCAGCAATCACCGGGCAGTGGGCAGGGGACACCCGGAACTGGTTGCCAGCCAATCGCAGGGCACACAGGGACAGACAACTCGCTCGCTCATTCACACCTAGGGACAATTTGGACCGGCCAATCCACCTGAAATGCATGTCTTTGTCTACTCAACCCTGCCTACGCTACCTCCGACAAACTTTGAACAGCTATTTGAAATTTAATGCAAATACGACCAGAATCTTAACAGGGTTTAATTCATCTGAACTCTGTTTTCGTTAATCCAAAGGGAATAAAAGCGGCGCAAAATGCATTAAGCATGACTTTTTAATCTGATCCAATAAAGGGCCTGGATGGCAAAAGGTGCGATATTATCACCAGGGTTGGGTAGGGTTACTTTAACTGGATTACTTTCAATTACTTTTGGATGACTCCAATACCAAATATGCAAATAAAAGACAAAATAAACTAAATATGAATAAAATGATGACTCACAACACGTGGTAAGCTTTCTTTCCTGGCTTTGATCTCTTTGATCTCCGGCAAAACTAACATAAAATGCTAGAGAAACAAAATGAAAATAAATCCAATTAGCTTGCTAACATCATGTTTGCCATTCCATGTATTCCGTTACTCCCCAAGCCTGTACAACATTTAGTCATTTTATTCATGTTTAGTTTATTTTGTCTTTTATTAGAATAGAATAGAATAGAATAGAATATGCCTTTATTGTCATTGTTACAACATGGGATATATTGTAACAACAAAATTGGACGACTCCAGTTCCACATTTTACAGTGAGGATAATGAAACAAAGAGATAAAGGAACAAAGAACATGTTTTAACTGTCTTTGTTGTAAATAGGCTCTGCTTCCTCCGGAGTGACAAACAGAAATGGTGGATACAACTGGATGTTTGATCTTACAGTACACCCAGTCCACTGTTTTTTTTCCGAATTGCTCAGTCCACGTATTGAATGGATTTGGGAAGTACAGTCCATAAACATGCCCGATTAAAGTCGCCGGCGACGATAAAAGCTCCGTTGGGGTGTGTGTGTCAATGATTCCGCTCCAAAAGTAATTGAAAGTAATCCAGTTAGAGTAACCCTACCCAACCCTGATTATCACACACCAATGAAAACAGTACATTTCAGGAAGCTGCTCGTCTTGAAAACACATAAGAACCTCAGTTCTTAAAACTAACTACCACATCTATTCATCATTCATGTCTGAATTTATAGTCCGTTAACACTGTGTCTTTCTTTTAGAGGACATTTTTATGCTTCCTACCCGAGATCCGAAGAACCCGATAGTCTACGCGGTTTTCACCACCTCCAGGTTTGTTCATTTATCACCCGAAACACTTCCCGTCTCCTTTAGCGTTATGATGTTTGAAACCTGGATTCCCTGTTGTGATCGGCCCCCCAGCGCCATCTTTCGGGGTTCCGCTGTTTGCGTGTACAGCATGGCAGACGTAAGGGCCGTCTTCAATGGGCCCTACGCACACAAAGAGGGGCCCAACCATCGTTGGGTGGAGTACGAAGGAAGGATACCCTACCCGCGTCCTGGAACGGTCAGTAGCTCAACAAAATGAAAAAAAATTGAAAGGGGAAGAGGGAACCGATTTATTTCAACATGTTACATCATATTGAAAAACTTAAAAGTAGGTGTTGCAAAAGTAATGGCCAAAATATTGGCTCTGCCAACTCACTCCAGTAGTTCCCTGTTTACTTCTTAATAAACCAATGTTGACCTAAATGGCGGGGCAGCACGGCGGTGCAGTGGTTAGCTCGTGTGTGGCACAGTTCTGAGGTTATGGGATCAAACCTTCCTGTGTGGAGTTTGCATGTACTCCCCGTGCTTGCATGGGTTAACTTTGGGCACTCCGGTTTCCTCCCACATTCCAAAGACATGCATGTCAGGTGAATTGGCCGGTCCAATATGTCCCTAGGTGTGAATGAGCGAGCGAATTGTCTGTCCCTGTGTGCCCTGCAACTGGCTGGCAAGCAGTTCAGGATGTCCCCTGCCCACTGCCCGATGATTGCTGGGATGGGCTCCATCACCCTCGCGACCCTACTGAGGATAAGCGGTGCAGCTGATGAGATGAGATCGTAATGGCTAACAACAAACAGAGAGCATTAGGTCACAGTTCAAATTCACCTGCTCTGTGATGGGCTTAAAGGTCTGTGAAAACAGACACTGGAGAAAAAACAGCATTATAAAGACCAAAGAACACACCAGGCACGTCCTGGACTAAGTTGTACAAAAGTTCAAAGCAGTAATGGAATGCAAAAAGATTTCACAACAGTCTCACATCTTACAGAGCATTGTGCGAGCAATAATAGCAAAATGGAAAGAGCAGAAAACATCTGGAACCCTACCAAGACCTCGCCGTCCCTTTAAACCTTCGACTCAAACAAGGACAAAACTAATCAGAGAAGCAACCAAGAGGTCTATCACATTGTATGACCTGAATCTGTAGACGGAAAATCTGTGCATAAGACAACTATTAGTCGTTCTCTGCATGAATCTGCCCTCTGTGTCAGAGTTGCAAGAAAGCCTTTTTCTAAAAAAAATACCATAAAAAGGCATTTGCAAAAAGCCGCACAAGGTTCTCTGGTCAAATGAGACTAAAATTGAACTTTTTAGGCTGAGTGCAAAGCGTTACGTTTGGTGTGAGTAATAACACCATCCCTACTGTCAAACATGGTAGTGGCAGCATCACACTCTGGGGTTTCTTCAGCAGGAACTGAGAAGATAGTTAGATTTAATCGGAAGATGGGTGAGCCAAATACAGGGCGGTTTTGGCAGAAAATCTGTTAGAGTCTGCAAGAGACCCGAGAAGGCTGTACAAACTATGAACACAAATGGGGCCAATATTTTTACAATGCCTACTTGTCATTTTTTCCTTTGTTAGCACAGTATCAAATGTTATTATTGATTTTTAGCAAATATTTTTAGTTTTTTATTTCAGGGTTTGAAGCCTAAAATATAGCAATATGTAGAACATTTCTTGGGGCACTGGATGCATAATCTATATTTTATATATAGCCAGATCATGATTCTGGTTATATTTATATATTTGGAATTTTTTGCATGCTTGTAAGAATCACCATACAAATTAAGGATATCTAGTTCATAATTGACGTACGCATGTATAAACTAAATTGTATATTAATTTAAAATATTTTTAAAAATGTTGAACTGGAAATATTTTAATATAACTATTGAAATCATTCAGATTTTCATTTCTATGGGGGAATGTGTACTGTAATCACCACAATTTCCAGTTGTTTAAGATGATTGAAATCTAGATTATAGTGTACAGGGGGCACAGACTAACCATGTGAGGAAAGAGACTTACCCACACTATTATGTATTTTCCTTGTTTTCTAATTATTCTTTGTAGGGTAAAGTACTGTTTTCCTGTTTTATATTACCTTACATTCCGGACTATAGAGCGCACCTGATTATAAGCCGCACCCACCACATTTGAAGAGGAAAACCGATTTTGTACATACACAAGCCACACCTGTATGTAAGCCGCATGCGCCCACATTTAAACATGTAACACAAACACAAACACAAAATTAACCCAAACCCGACATCAAGTCCCGCGATTGAAACTAAATGTCCTTCATTAAAGTCCACAGTCTAAAAAACACAGCCAGCAAAATGAACGGAAAATGATACTGGTACTTAAGGTTTGGTGCAGACCGGCAGAGTCCAGGTCCCGTTGACAGTAATCCAAGGAAAAAAGTGTATATTTCCAAAGGTAAGGGTGGGAAAAATATATCAGATAAACACATTTACACATGCAACTCCTTTTTCTTTAACCAACCTTTTACCCACTCTTCTTTCCTTGTCCGTCCCTCACCTTTAGCGGTCCCCACTTAAACCCTGCACCCCGCGTTTGTTCCGCCCCTCATTTTTCGTTCACCCGTATCAGAATAAGTGTCTAAAATAAATACAAATGAATACATTACAAAAATATACAGTTGCAAAAACATATTATACATGGGTTACACATATTTACAAAGAAAGACGTACACCGAGAGAGTTTTTAAGGCTTTAATAATAATAATATAGCTTTGACAGGGCAGTTAAAAGTTAGAAAAGTTACATAAATTGGCCGCATCACTGAATAAGCCGCAGGGTTGAAAGTTAGGGAAAAAAATAGCGGCTTATAGTCCGGAATTTACGGTAAATATGACTTCCCAGCAAGAAGAACATCTGACAGGGGTGGGCACCTAAAAGCATAATCTCCAGACTACTCCCTTTGGGCACATTTTTATCTATAATATTGTAATCTCCAACTGTTTATTTTTTTGTATTCGTTCGTGGTTGATGTTGTTTTTGTTTTGTGGCAAAAACAAAACAAAAAAACTGCAAATAAATTCAATAATTATATTCATCCAGTGCCAATAAACATTACTCGTACGGTTGCAAATATGAAAATAATACTAAAATACATTTCCAAATTGTCATGCTTTCAAACGACCACCAGAGAGAGACATAGCACACAAAAACTCCCGTGGGCTGTGAATTCACTCATTCACAATCATCTAAGTCCTTCAATGCCAGATGTTTCTCTCAAAAAGGAAAAGTGACAGCCAATCGTTTTTTTTTTCATTTGTAATGCTTCCAGTACAGGGGTTTTTCAGCTTTTTTTCAAGGAGAGATACGTTTTGTTTCTTAGTAGCGCAAAGATAGATAGACAGGTAGGTAGGTAGGTAGGTAGGTAGGTAGGTAGGTAGGTAGGTAGGTAGATAGGTAGATAGATAGATAGATAGATAGATAGATAGATAGATAGATAGATAGATAGATAGATAGATAGACAGACAGACAGACAGACAGACAGGCAGGTAGGTAGGTAGGTAGGTAGGTAGGTAGGTAGGTAGGTAGGTAGGTAGGTAGGTAGGTAGGTGGATAGATTGATGGATAGATAGATGGTAGACACTGACTATGATGAAATGGCAAATCAATCAAGTCACACGAGTTCGCCGCGGTAGCCTCTATAATTTTTTTTCGTTGCAAACGAAGCGAGCGGTTTGACGCTACTGTGCGCATGCATCTGCCGCCTCGGACTTCATGTGGTAGTTATGTAGTGAAAGGAAGTCCGTCTCTTTTTAAAGAACCGGCTTTTTCGGCTCAACTCATTAAAGAGAGCCGTCTCTCAAATGGCTCACTTGCTTTGATGCATTATTCCATCTCATTAGCTGCACCGCTTATCCTCAGTAGGGTCGCGGGGGTGCTGGAGCCCATCCCAGCAATCGTCGGGCAGTGGGTAGGGGACACCCTGAACTGGTTGCCAGCCAATCGCAGGGCACACGGGGACAGACAACTCACTCGCCCATTCACACCTAGGGACAATTTGGACCGGCCAATTCACCTGAAATGCATGCTTTTGGAATGTGGGAGGAAACCTTAGTGCCCGGAGGAAACCCACGCAAGCACGGGGAGAACATACAAAAATGATTTTTCAACTGCTTTAAAAATATTTTACAGTGTCCCAGTAAAACGTACGACCCTCGCATCAAGACCACAAAAGACTTCCCTGATGAGGTGGTCAGCTTCATTCGTTACCACCCGCTCATGTTCCGCTCCGTCTACCCAGTGAGCGGCCGGCCAGTTTTCACGCGAGTCGGCGTGGACTACATCCTCACTCAAATTGTGGTGGATCGAGTTCTCGCTGAGGACGGACAGTATGAAGTTCTCTTCCTTGGGACAGGTGAGTGATGGCTTCCGCAAATTGGCCACTAGGGGGCAGTCCCTTACCATTTCATTTTTATGGAGCGCTTGAGAGCGACGTTTTTTCTTTTTTGAACTAATGCACACTGCCTGAAGAAAATCTTTAATAATATATATTACATACCTGTCAACCTCCAGGGCTCCATGCCCTTACAAGATGTTGTATTTTCCCTTACAAAATACAAAAAATCTTACACCATTTTTTTTTCAAACGTGTTTTTTTATGTAGTTTAACATGTTATATTGTACATGTGTTTCGTTATATCATATATATTGTTCATTAACATTTTGTTGTGAGATCCTGAGTTGCTCGACATGAAAAAGTTCAAAAATGAAGTAGCTTGGACATTCACCGTAGAAGGAAAAAAATACATGCAAATACATTTTCTTATTCAAATTATTAATTCATTTTCTGCATTGAATTATTGTTAGTAATATACTGATAAAAGGGATAACCACAAACCTGTCTTTTTTCATTTTCTCATTTTATACTTCCTTTTTTTCTTAACTTCTTTATACGACATAATCATTCGTAATAGAAAGCATCAAAGCAAGTGAGCCGTTTGAGAGCCGGCTCTCTTTAATGAGTTGAGCCGAAAAATCCGGTTTTCTAAAAAGAGACATACTTCCTTTTACTACATCGAACCGCTCGCTTCGTTTGCAATGAAAACAACGATACCGAGATAGAGGCTTCTGCGGCGAACTTGTTTGACTTGATTGATTTGCCGTTTTGTGATAGTCGGTGTATAGCGAATGGTACCAATAATTGACAAATTTGCATTTTTCCGTACAGATTTTCTTGTACATCGTACCTTTTTTCATTTTCTCATGTTATACTTCCTTTTTTTCTTAACTTCTTTATACGACATAATAATTCGTAATATAATGCATCAAAGCAAGTGAGCCGTTTGAGAGCCGGCTCTCTTTAAAGAGTTGAGCCGAAAAAGCCGGTTCTCTAAAAAGAGACGTACTTCCTTTCGCTACATCAAACCGCTCGCTTTGTTGGCAACGGAAAAAACGATACCGAGATAGAGGCTTCCACGGCGAACTCGTTTGACTTAATTGATTTGCCGTATCGTGATTGTCGTGTATACCGGATGGTACAAATTGACAAATTTGCGTTTTTCCGTACAGATTTTCTTGTACGTTGTACACGTCTATAAATGCATGATAAACGTACTTCGTACGGCAAAAACGTACAGGTTGATAGGTGTGAATGATTATTATCTCACTCGGTGCAAAAACGTATCAGTACGTTATCAGAAGCATTGTCCCTGAGTGCCAAAACGTAGAAAAAAAGTTTTTTGTTGATTTAAAAATATATTATAAAGGCTTTGACACTGATGATCAATAAGTATCAGGCCCCGGGGGATGATTTCAGTATGATAAATCACCAATAGATGGCAGGAGTGGCTTTGATCAGATCTTTATCCACACATCAACAATATTTAGGTTTTTCTTACTATATACAGAAAACCCTACAAGTTGACAGGTATGCATTTATATATTTTGAAGCCAAAAGGTGCCTGTCTGTTTCTACGTCACAGATATCGGCACAGTCCTCAAGGTGGTGAGCATCAACAGGGACAAGTGGTCCACGGAGGAGGTGGTGCTTGAAGAGCTTCAAGTATTCCAGGTTGGATGTGAAAATATCACACGGAGTCATAAACCAACACATATCTTCAAATGATTTTGCAAATGACTTGAAATTGAAATGCCAGCTGTTGCGCAGTTGTGCAGTGACAAACAATGAAAAATCATTTTTTTCTTTAAAAAAATATTTCCAAAAATGTGAAGTTATGATCTTGTTATTATTTTGTTTACAGATTCCCACTTCAATTCTCAGTCTGGAGATTTCGTCCAAGCAGGTTAGAACTCATTTTACATCTTGTCTCTTGATATACTCTAAGTCAGGAGTCCCCAAACTAGTTCCTGTGAGGGCCACATAACTTTTCCCTTCTCTGATGAGGGGCCGGGGTCAGTTTGTAACAGAAAAAATGTGATGATCGCGGGAGTGCCTAAATATAAAAATATATGTTTTTCCAGAAAGCCACATTTAAATAACCCTTTCTGGATTCTTCACATAACTAAAGTCAGAAAATAAATAACACTATTAATGAAATAAATAATAACAAAATAGCCATCTCTAGGCTCTTCACAGAAAAAAAGCCAGGAAATAAATAACACTATTTATGAAATAAATAATAACCAAATAACCCTCTCTGGGTTCATTTGTTTTATATATATATTTTCTTGTTGTTTTACCTGCAAAATAGATGACATTAAGAGTGATTTATTGAACAAATCTCATTAAATTATGTGAGATCCCCTTTAACAAATAAATACAAAATAACATTGCCATCAATTGGTACTTTTCAAGAATCATTTCACAAAAACACCATAACTGTACCTTACAAAACAACTCACTTTGTGTTTATACGGTAACCAAATATACATATTAACTTCCCAGTACACTCTTAACCCAGTCCCGCATAACGTAGCATACCTCACTCTGTTGCTTATGCTAACGGACGACTCACTCGTACTATTTCATTTTTTGTAAACTTTTCAGACAACCTTTACGAACATATTTTCACATATTATACTCCTCACAGTAAGTGTGTTACCAGTATAAACATCTCACCTGCAAAATAGATGGTAAATGTCAGTCTCACACGACACCATTTACTTGTTGACATTAAGAGTGATTTATTGAACAAATCTCATTAAATTACGTGAGGTCCCGTGAGACTTGACCCAAACACCCTTCCCTGACCTGTGTGACTATGTCATCTAGTGGTGATATACTGGTACTTCACTTTTTCTGCTTTACAAAACAACACCAAAATGCCAAAATATAACATTTTAACAAGTCAACAACCCTTGTTGTGTCGTATAAAATAGTTACTAACTAATAGTTAATAATGAAAATAGTTCATGACTAAGGAACATTTTATTGCAAAAGTCCAACTTTATTATCAAATACAAATACACGTATATGAAAAAAATAATCAAAATGCTTTCTGGTATTGTTCAGGGGGCCGGACCAAATGTGGAGGCGGGCCGTTTCCGGCCCGGGGGCCGTAGTTTGGGGACCACTGCTCTAAGTAATGAGGATCAAAGTGCAATGGGGAGGGGAAGACTGTAATTTTCGGCCATGGGACAGTTTGATAATCTGGAGACACACATGCTAAAATTGTCAGCACGGCGGCGCAGTGGTTAGCGCATGTGCGGCACAGTTCTGAGGTCGTGAGTTCAAACCTCCTGTGTGAAGTTTGCATGTTCTCCACGTGCTTGTGTGGGTTTCCTCCGGGCACTCTGGTTTCCTGCCACATTCCAAAAACATGCATGTCAGGTTAATTCGCCGGTCCAAAATTGTCCCTAGGTGTGAATGAGCGAGCGAATTAGCTGTCCCTGTGTGCCCAGCGATTGGCTGGCAACCAGTTCAGGGTGTCCCCTGCCCACTGCCCAAAGACAGCTGGGATGGGCTCCAGCACTCCCTGCGACCCTACTGAGGATAAGCTGTACAGATAATGGATGGATGGACAAGCTAAAATTGGCCCTTGTAACTGTTTTGAAAAAAAACAAAAAACAAAACGATGTTTCTGCATTTTGGGAACTTCTAAGCTGTGAATATATAAAATGGATGACGTGTACGCAATAACTTAATTGTAAAACATCTATCATTGGAAACGGCTTATGTTCATTTGCATTTTTTATTGAAAATCATGTCCATTAAACAACAATCAATCAACTACAACCCATAGATAATAATAGTATTGTTATTATTAATATTACTTTTTATTTATCCAAAGCAAGTTTTTGGTTTTAAGAAAAAATTAAAAGGATATCCCCAAGTTAGCTATTTAATGAGCTAAGAGGAGACGATATTTAAATAGAAGGAAATGATTAAATTATATTTTAGTTAATTATTACTTTATTTTATGAGGCGAAATAAACCGATGCCTTGCAATGTCTTAACAAAGCTCACAAGGTTTTAAACTGAATGACGAAAATGACCTAATGGGAAGTAATTCAGCTGTTCTGAACTAAATCAGAAAACAGCATTGCATGAAGTAATATGTTTGTCCTGAAAAAATATAAACACATGGCCGCATGTAAAAAAACATGTGTTACTTACAATGCTTACTTTAAGATGAGAAGAGCGAAACATGATTTCTACTCCAATATAACTGGTACTGACTATAAATAGTGTGATAATGAGATAAGACCTAATACCTTCGTTGTGTGCAGGGGTCAGTAAGGTTTTTAGAGTGGCGTGCCACTTTCCAATTTCCTTGTAAATCATTGTGCCACACCAAGATTAATGACTCGCACAACATTTTTTTTTATTTTTCCAACAGAGCTGTAATTGTACACCAGTCCAAATATACAACATGGATAGACATTCTAATTTTATAACTCAGTGTTGTTCAACCTTTTTTGAACCAACGTGCACTTTCATTTATAAAACAGTTCCGAGGCACACCGTCCCGCAAAAATGTTTGAAAATGAAGTTATGTCAAAAATTTCACTGTGCTACCTCATCAGAAGATAATTAGTATATAAAAAGAAGAAAATAATACTTAAAATAAAAAAGAATGATGTGCTTTATGTTTTTATTTTTTATAGTGCAATCTTAAACCGCTTTGTTAAACAAATTAAGTTATTAAATGTCTGTCCCTCACCTTTAGCGCTCCCCACTTAAACTCGGCACCCACATTTGTTCCGCTCCTCATTTTTTGTTCACCTGTGCAAAACATATCAGAATAGATGTCTAAAATAAATACATTACAAAAACATACAGTTACAAATACATATTATACATGGGTTACACATATTTACAAAGAAAGACACCGAAAGAGTTTTCAAAGCTTTAATAATAATAATATAGCTTTGACCAGGCAGTTAATGGTAGCAACACTCAAGCGCCGCTAGCGGCCGTTAGAAAAATTACATAAATTGGCCGCATCACTGAATAAGCCGCAGGGTTGAAAGTTAGGGAAAAAAGTAACGGTTTATAGTCCAGAATTTACGGTAGTTTCTTTTGTCTTTTAATAGCATGTTTGGTATTGGAGTAATCCAAAAGTAATTGAAAGTAATCCAGTTAAAGTAAGCCTACCCAACCCTGGCCTTAACCCACTTGGTCCAGTTTCATCCCCGACTTCCATAGCGACTACCACTTTTCATCATGCTGGTTCTACTTTGACCCCTCCTCAACGAGAGTTTTTAGCTCTCTCAGCCACCTCTCGCTTCATTATCTCAAAGGTCAGCGGTGTCACTAGACACTTCAACCCTAATCAAAGCCGCCATTAATCAATGGCTGCGTTTTGACCTGCATGAGTCCGAGGGAGGGGGGAAGGAATCTAGCAGGTCTGACAACAGACATCAGTCTCTGGGGGGTGATGGGCATATCAAATGCATGTGGACACACAACTTTTATTAGCATAAATACATTTTTGCACTGCACGTTAAAGCCCCAGTGTGTAATACTTGACCACTATATGGAATTGTTTTGTCTAATGTCAAGTCAAGTCAAGTCATTTTTATTTGTACAGCCCTTAATCACGAAGAGTCTCAAAGGGCTGCACAGGTTATTACACAGACTATTTTTCCTGATCTGGAACCAACATGAGGGCAAGGAAAAACTCAAAAAACCTCAACATGAGGAAAATGAAGAAACCTTGAGAAGGGACCCCACATGTGAAAGGAAACAAGTACCAAATGCAGCAAGTTAAAGATTAAGTGAGGTTTCTGAGTTTTTCCTTGCCCTCATGTAGGTTTTAGATCAGGGGATGGTGTCATAACAGTCTGTGGTTTGCAATAATCTGTGGTCTGTGCAGCCCTTTGAGACTCTTTGTGATTAAGGGCTTTACAAATAAACATGACTTGACTTGACGATTGACGAATGAGAATGGAAACGAGTACCAATTGCAGCAAGATGCCAGACAAACATGGTGCCGACTTTTAGATGGGATTCCATTATGTAAAAGAAATGTAAACTTCTCGTACTATGATTTTTAATAAAAAAATAACTTTGGTATGATAGTTCATGTATTTTTGCTTAGTATGCAAATCAAGGTGTTTTTTTTTTGACAAAATTAACGGGTTTTTTTATCACGCACTGTATGCATGCATGCCAACCCTCGTTAAGTGTCATGAGTGAATGTTCTCTGCGATAAATTTCAAGTTCCAGTTGTCAAGAAGCGGGTCGGGAATCAGGAAGTTGGAACTCATTTGCGTAGACGATCTGTCACTTTAATCGAGAAAGAAAAGTGGTCCAACACACAAACGGACCAAAAACAAAACAAAGCAGGCTCAAATGCAGGCAAAACTACAGACTAGGCATTTAATGGGATTAAACAGAATTTGTAGGAATCTCTCAGAATGTTACACCGAAGTGCAACAAAGTCCAACAAGCAAAACAGGTATCAGACAGGCATGAACAGGTTTTCAACAAGGGTGAACAACGATCTGGCCAAGGGCAGTTCCAAAAGGCACGTTTAAGTACCCATAAGAGTAATCAGGAAATGCAGGTCAGCCGGTGTCAAGGGGCGGGGCCAGCTGGGCGCCATGACAACCGTGCAGGACATGACACCAGTGATGCTAGATTTACTTGATGAAAAAGAAAACAAAATTTGCTGTCAGATTAGCCAGCGGTAGGACATTTCTGCAACCTCGGTTTGGCGCCTTCTGGTCGAAGGTAGCACACGAATTCGTGACAACACTTTCTTCTATATTGATAACTATATTGATTTGGTAACCTGTATGAATCGTGAACTAATTAACCTAAAAGTATGAAGTGATATAAATAAATTATCTTTAAATTTGAATAAAACCAAAGTAATATTCTTTGGTAATCGCAAGGCAAATAAAGATTTCTTTTAAACTATAATGCATTGTATTTAATATATTGTTCTCTAGTTCTGCCATATTTAACATATTGTGCAGAAGTCTGGGGCAATCATTACAAAAGTTCACTACATCCCCTTTTTATCCTCCAAAAATGTGCAATAAGAACCATACACAGGGTAGGATATCGGGATCATACTATTATTTTATTCATGCAGTCCAAATTGTTAAAATTGGATGATTTAAAACAATTTTTCACTTCACAACTGTTATTTAAGGTCAACAAAAACAGAGTGCCAGGAAACATCCAAAAAGTATTCACTCGGAAAGAGGGAAATTATAACTGTAGTGAAATCAAAATCCCAAAGGTGAGAACCACCAGGAAAAGTATGTGTGTGTCTGTGTGTGGAGTCAGACTTTGGAATAATTTGCAAAATGAGATCAAACAATGTGCAACTATCCATGTGTTGAAATTTAAATACAAAAATAACATTACTGGCGAAATACAGGGACGAAGAAAATGGGATATGAGTGAGATTGGAAATACTGCGTTTAAAACTATGGTTAACTTGTTGTTATTGTTGCCATTATATCAGAACTGTTGTCATGAATATTATGTTTATTTGTATTGTTGTTATTATCATTGGTGCCGCAGTGACATTTGGTAACTTGGCGCCTTATGACGTTGAGAGATGGGTATTACGAAGATTAGTGTATAAAATATGTGATTATTATAATTATTGATATCGGACCTATGTAATAAGTATTTCCATGAAATTTTGTTATATTAGACACAAGAGCAAAGGATGATTTGTAAAATGTATTTAATAGGGAAGATAAAGCGTTGGGAAAATAAGCATTTGCTTCTGACTACCCCTTTTCCAACATGTTATGTGACATTGTTTTGTTTTTGTCCTGTTTTTATTTTAATGTTTGAAATAAAGTTTTCATTCATTCTTCACAAATCTACTCAAGAAATTCAAAAGTATAGTGATTTAAAAAATGTCTTATACGTACAAAATGTCCCAAAAGTTACTCAGAGTACAGAGTTACGACCTAGGGTCACTTTGACTGTATTACTTTCAATTACTTTTGGATTACTCCAATACCAAATATACTAATAAAAGACAAAATAAACTAAATATGAATAAAATGATGACTCACAACACGTGGTAAGCTTTCTCTCCTGGCTTTGATCCCTTTGATCTCCGGCAAAACGAATATAAAATGCGAAAGAAACAAAATGAAAATAAATGCAAACAGCTTGCCAACATCATTTTTGCCGTTCCATGTATTCCGTTACTCCCCAAGCCTGCACAAAATGGAGTCATTTTATTCATATTTAGTTTATTTTGTATTTTATTAGCATATTTGGTATTGGAGTAATCCAAAAGTAATTGAAAGTAATCCACTTAAAGTAACCCTACCCAACCCTGCTTATCACTAATTTCTTGGGATTCAATAATATCATGACAAATGGGCAATAAAACACAGT
>NC_142355.1:5810161-5812661 GCF_059441175.1 Urocampus carinirostris
ATCGGAGCGAGGCCAAGCTTTCAGATACCGGGAAGTACATTTTTTAAAAACTTGCGGAAATGATTCGTGCCAGATGCAGTAAAGCAGCTCTAGAACCTGATTAGACCTCCTCCGTGTTTTACAGTGAGAACGGTGTTTTATTGTCTGGCTATGGATCATTTCGGCATCTGCAGGACAAATGTCTTGTCAAGATGCTTCAGTGTTGTCTCATGCGTCAGTAGCACATAATCCAGAAGCTTCGGTGTTGGGAGTAACACGTGAGGATGACACGGGATTACTTTTCACGGTAACGAGTACCGTAACTCACTATTACAGTGTTCTGGTTTGCCCGCGTCCCTGCGTCCTAGACGCATCGTTTTTGCTGGGGACGCATAGTGTCAAATCAACGTGCGTCCCCGGGACGCAACTTTTTTGACACAAAATTGTCATTACCACCCGATTACTTTTTTTTTTACAAAGATTTACCGCACTCCAAACTTTTCGTCAGGCAGATCCGCCATTGTTGTTTTGGTCTCTTGCTTTCGTCAGCACGCCGATCCCGGCAAACGAGATCTCGTTGCTTCGAGATGACGTCATTGTTGTGGTGCTTGTCGTCGAGGGAAGGTGAAAATCAACACAAAATCGGTAATTTCTTCAGTGTCAGTTATAAGTCGAAACATAATGTAGAAAGTGATAACAACGGCAATAATTCCGGCTTGAAAAAACTGCGGAGAAAGTCATCGGAAGATCGCGGAGGCAAGGAAAACACGTGTGTTGAAGCGAACGATTCGACGAAAGAAAAAAAACAAAAGAATACTCCTAGCAAGAAAATGACTTTTCTGCCAAAATTGACTAAATTATATTACTGGTGACGCTATGAGGAGGATGATAATGGATTGGACCTTGAGAGGGCATTACAACTGTGACGGGACAGCAAACCCCGAAAAATATATGAACTGAAAAATCTGAAGTGATAACTTGATTTGTATTACCAATTAACTGTGATGATTAAAACTGCATGAATATATAGATTAATATTTCAGCAATATTATTTTGTATCATGTACAATATTGTTGTGAACTGAAAAATCTTGAAGTGATAAGTGATTTGTATTACCAATAAACTGTTGATTAAAACTGAATGAATATATGGATTTATATTATATATTTGTCGCCGATTTACAATTTCAACCCCGATAACACTAAATTTTGGGGAGCCATAGATCTCTGTTGGGACCCATAGATTTTTGAGCATGCGAGTCCCCGGGACCCATCACTTTTCACAGCTCAAATGAACACTGCTATTAATAACGTCTGGTAACCTAACTGTTGTTACAGCATGGTGCGTTTCTGTGCTATTTATTAAAAGCAAATCATTAATTATGACATTGTCTAGATAGGAACTGTTCCTTTTTTGCTCCTGATGTAACCTACACTCTTCATTTGTAACACTTGGAAAGGGTGTTTATAGTTACCTACAAAGTACAACTGAGTACAGTCCAATTATGCCGTCTCAAGCACGGAATACCCTGAATTTCTCCTCATGGAGATATTCTCCATACCGTATATGCTTGCATCCAGTCATGCCCCCTCACCACAGGGACAGAAGATGTATTTAAAACTATAAAATAAAATACTGAAATCAGGTGTTGAATTTATATGCACATATTTGGTTGTCACCAATAGCGAATGGTAGGCAGTACCTGAGGAGGGGTGTCGCTTGTACAGGAACAACGAAAATCAATGAGGCAAACATGAGCACGGGGTTTACAATAAATGTACCGTATTTTCCGCACTATAAGGCGCACCGGGTTATAGGGCGCACCCCGAAAAAATAGTTTTTGGTCCTATTTTTGACATACATAAGACGCACCGGATTATAAGGCGCTACAATGGGAACGTCGACAAAACAGTCAAATAGTTCAGTCCAACTGATTACCCCCTTAACATTCCCAAAGCTTGCAAAGAAGCAAATACGTGTCGTAGACACGTGCGGATGCGGTGTCCGTACGATGTCACTCAAATGCATCGTTCCATCATTCGGAAGGTTAAAGTCTTGGGATTCAAGAAATGCCAACCATTCCTTAGTTTCTATTTTATTTTTCACTCGCAATTTTACTGTGCATATGACAATAAACACTTGGAATTGAGTTTAATTTGAAAATAGACACTCCATTCCATCCATTATCTGCACCGCTTATCACAGAAACATCGAGTCCAGTCTGAAACAAGATACAGGGATAATATATAGCCGGAGTAGCTCACCGAAGTCGTTGTGTTCAAATACAGTATAGTAAAAAATGTTTTCTGTATTTCTGTCAACCACGTGCTATACACATTCATCTTTTTCGGCCAATTGCAGGCTTTATTTTGCCGTTCAAGCCAATGCCAGCCTGTAAATGATAAAAAGGATCCGCCCCTTGACCTTCGAATAACTTTAGCCAATAGTGATCGATTCAAATGATGATTGACACATTGGTTAGCCAATGAAACGCCGGTAAATAAATCCCAGCATACACCGC